>NC_033798.1:88901701-88958748 GCF_001876935.1 Asparagus officinalis
GATATTCCAGGGACAACGGATGCTTCTTTCGGTACGCTCTCTATCCTTGATTATTGATTAGAGCAATTTAATGAAAAAATTAAGCAATTGTAACTTTTTTTTTTCAAAAAAAAAATCACTAATCATCTAATCTAAAACTGCTATAGAAATGGTTGCGAACGAAAAAATGTTTTAGCCCGATATCAATCATAAATTCAACAATTCAAGGAGGGACCACGATATTTTCAGAAACTTTTTCTCACAGCACTAGGGTTACCATGACATCGTCAATTCCAAAAAAAAGACCAATGGTGCAACTAATGGCGGATGTACATGGTGATGTCCAGGGGCAGTTGCATCCCTACATATTTTTGAATTATCATTCAAACGCTTTCTAAAATATTACAATTAACTGCACAATGTTTAAAGAATTTGCACCCCCTCAATTCTCACCATAATTTCGGAGTTTTATCTAATGGTTAGAAGGACTTCATTGAAGATGGTATTAGAGCAACTCAGGTTCAAATTAATCTCACTGGCCACAAAATAGTAGCGGATTTTCTAAAAATTAACATTGCTACGTGACTCCAGATTTTGGCCCATTAAAAAGGATGCTCAACTTATAGGGAATATTAGAATATAAAAATATAAATCTAAACTCTCATTATAGCTTCGTAGTTTTGATATAATTGTTAGATGAACTCTCACATGGTAACAGAGCCAACCCCGGTTTGAATCTTGTTGGCCACAAATTTAATAGGGATTTAAAAAGAATTGTTAGAATATTAAACTATAATCCTCAAGTCTTATGATAACTTCGGAGTTCTGATCTAATGATTAAAGAAACTTAGCTTAAGATAGTATCACAGTAACCCAAGTTAGGATGACCATGTTAGAATATAAAAGTTATATATATATATATATATATGAAATTTTTTGTGATCCTAATTTAGTACTTAAATAAGATTAGAAGCTAACTCTTTTTCTTCCTATAATGAATTTTTCTGATGTGCATCCAATAAGAGTTTCTGTTAATAATATTGTTAGACCCTAGAGGGGGGGTGATTAGGGTCTTATGCTAATCTAATCTGATTTAAATACCAATTGAAATTAATTAATAATTTATCCTAGCAAGTATGAAATACAACAAGAATATAAGCTAGGATAAGCAATATGAACAATGAGATATATCCTATATGATAGAAATATGTGCAAGGATATATAAACTCAATGGTAAACAATCTAAACTAGATAGTGGACAATATAATCAACAAGCAATATACAAAGGTGATATAAGATATGAACATAAAAGGAAGTGCGCCAATGCAATCACAAACAAGCAATATGATTACGGAGTTTAGTCCCCACGACCTACGTCTCCGCTCCTCACCTCGAGGAGATCTCCACTATCACAACCGGGTTTTCTACGTTCACCCGAACAACGTTTACACCTCATAATACAATCACTATGCAATCACACCTCACACACTAAATGTTGGTCCTAGCCCGTGTCCTCCTCCTCAAATGCTCGGTTACAACCTCTCCCTAGGCACGTCAACCGACGCCACTCCTCTTGGATTCGACCCCGTTTCTCACCACACACTTCTCTCGGTGTACAAGTGTATTACAAGTGAATCCTTACAATTAGGCTTAACAAATGATTGTTCTCTAAATAAGGTGAGAACTCAATTAGGCACAACTCTAAGTCACAAACCCCACAACCCAAAATATACTATGAATGTAAATACTATAAGCTCAATAGGTTGTGTGTGATCAAAGAGATAAAACAATATAAACTCAATATAAAATCTAGCTTATTAAATTAAGAACAAACTTATAAAATACTAGAATTGAGTTTAAGGAAACTTCTCTATAGATGACAAGAATGAATGCTCAAACACCAAGGATGATCTCCACTTGCTCTTGTGAAATTTGCTCCACAAATCAAGCTCTTGTAAATGCTTAAAATCTTTTTTAAACAAACACTAAACCCTTAAACAAAACTTATAAACCTCTTAAAAACTTTTCTCTTATTAGGTTGAAAGAGAGCAGCAATAGGATATTTATACCCACTCTAAATCTCAGTCAAAACCCTTAACAAAAGACAAAAACAGCCCCAGCAAACAGCTCAGAGAAATAGCCGTTGGAAGCCAACGGATCTATTGTCGGTCGACCGGAAATTTCGTCGGTCGACCGACGGAGAGCAAACACACGAAGAAACAGTTCTGGACTATCGTCGGTCGACCGGTGCGGTCGACCGATGGAGCTTTCGGTCGACCGGACCGGTCGACCGACCAACTCTCTGTCACCCAGTGATGAAATATCAAATGATCGGTCGACCGGTTTGGTCGACCGAATACTGATACATAGAAAACAGGTTTTGAAGGCTGTATATCTGATTTTGAAATACTGTTTAAAAATATCAAATAAATTCCAAAAAAAATGTAAAACTTTGGAGAATGATTGTAGACATGATAATAAACATGCTACAATGACTGGTTATCAGAAAGGACTTCCCAAATGAAAAATATCATCATTTTACAAAATAGTCCAAAACATGAAAATATGAGATACTTGAATTTTGATGTTTTGACATAAACCAACTTTTGAAACTTTGTGAAATATTTTTATAGACTTAGTAAAACATGTATGAACTGATATTGAAGTCTATAAACTAATAATACAATATTTTCACAAAATTGCATATTTTATGCAATGTTTTCAAAAACACAATAGTAAATATGAAATATGTGATTTCATATTATAAACATGAAAACCCAAAACCATGCATGTATATATATAACTAAATATATATACATAGAAAACAAAACTTATGTTTATATATATAACTATATATATATACGAAGAAACCAATAAGTGTGTGTGTATAGATATTGAGCTTAGAGTATATAACACACATAATATAAAATCTAAAACTACATTACCCAAGCAATCTTGATCTTCAATTAAGCTTGACTTGGTACACTTGCGGATGAAGCTTGAACTTGATCTTTAACTTGAATTGTACGTTGCTTCACTCCACAATTCCGCCAACCTCCTCTTGATATGATCGTGTAGACTCAATCCATCCAACCTCCAACTCGTTGTTTGCCTAGAATAAATACGAAAACACAAACACTAGACAAACAACATTAGTAGTAAATTGTTTGTAAATCATCATCAAAACAAGAAGGCCAACAAATATTACATTTGCTATATCCCTTTTATTTTTTACAAAGATCTAAACTAAATACTTACATTTTTCATTACCAATTTGCCATAAATTATAATATTAATATTTAATTTCTTTAGTATTTGAAGAACAAAGAATGAAATTTGTGAATACTTACAAATTTTTTTATATCTTCCATGGAGAATTATTTTTTGATTGGGATAAAGTTGTTAAATTATTTTTTAACGCAACTTAGTCAGTGCTTCTTTAATAGATATGCTTTATGTTAATGAAAATTCAAGTGATTTTTGGACATTTTTTGAATTTTAAATTTATTTCAGTTACTTTCTCATTTGCAATGAAAATAACTTAATTCTTTTGAAGGGTATTTCTGAACATTTTGATAGTTTCTCTATATGTAATTCCTTGTATTCTTTTACCTTATAAATATTAATAATATTAAAAATTAATGTTTCTAAATTATAATTAATTAATGCTAAGATATTATATTATACTTTTTTATCATTTTTATGTATTTAAACATTTATCAATTAATTTACTAATGTATTTTCCTGCTCCAACCTATTAGTAAAATTATATGCGGTTATTTTAATTTATATAGTGACGATAATTTTAAGCTATAATATTTTTAAATTTTTATTCCTTAGCCGAATGTTTTAATCAGTTCTTATTACTTTTGTTTACCATTATCGACTTATACTATTTTTAGATGCTGAAAAGGGATCGATGGTAAACCCTAAATTGGAAATTACACACACACACACTCACTCACTCACTTACTCTCACACACACATACACACACTTATACACACACTCACTCACACACATACACACACACACATATCTTAATGAAAAAATACCAACAATTATACTTTTCTTTGCCAATTTTTAAAAATTTAGCAACTTTTTATGGTTTTGAACTTTGAGAGTATGATTTGTAGTTTTTAAAATTTTGAGATAGGTTTTTTTAAAAAAATTCTTTTAAGTTTGGTAGTTGTAACTTCTATGTTTCATGTGTCGGTGGTAATTATTTTAAATGTCAGGATATTTCTTGTAACTTAAAAATTTTGAGGGTGCTTTTTTCATTTATTAAAACTATAGAGTAATTTTAGAAAAATTTAAATTTTTAGCGGTCTATTAATAGTTTACAGATTTGATGTGTACTTGTTAAAATTTTTGAAAATTTAGAGTTTTTTTATTATTTTTAAATTTTGAAGGAGTTTTTTTACAATTTTTGTAACTTTAAGGTTAATTTCGATAAATTTTAAAATTTTAGGTGTCTAAGGATAATATCTTGAATTCATCTTTTATTATTTGCAAATTTTTAAATATTAGAATTTTAGGGTGAGTTTCTATAATTTAAACTTTTGAGGTTGTTTTTAGATTTTTGAGATATTGAGGTTGTTAATTGAAATTTTTAATTTTTTCAGAGGATGCTATTAATTTCTTAATTTTATATTTGTTGCTTTAAGTTTTAAAATGTTAGAAATTTTTGGGAGCATCATTGTAATCCCTTAAATTTATCTATGTTGTTTACAAGTTATGAAATTTTAGAATTTCAGGGTGCTTGTTTATGAACTTTTGAGAGTGTGTTTCTATAATTTTTGAGACATTGAGGTGCTAACTGTAAATTTTAAATTCTTCGTAAACTGCTGTTAATTTCTTAATTTCATGTTTGTTATTCTAAGTTTCGAGACACCGCGATGGTTTTTAGAATTTTAAACTTTTCAAGATATTTTGTGTAATTTTAAAAAATTTAGAATTTTTTTGCAATACTTCATGTATTATAGTATGTGAGCTACGCATAATTTCTTTATCTTAACAAACTAATACCATAAAGATGTTTTATATATTTTATTAATATTACTTTTTAAATAATTTCTTTATCTTAACAAACTAATACCATAAAGATGTTTTATATATTTTATTAATATTACTTTTTAAATTGTTAAGCTATAGATGCAAACTAATACCATAAAGATGTTTTATATATTTTATTAATATTACTTTTTAAATTGTTAAGCTATAGATGATTCACGTAGGATTAGGATAGGATGTAATTATGATTAGGATAGATTAATATATAAATGAAATATTCAAAATAGTGAAGGGTAATATTGACCATTGAAAATTTTTTCTGAACTCGTACTTTTAAATGGAGTATGATGGTTAGAGAGACATAAGTTAAAGGTCTTGCTTGTAGTTTTCACTTGGTTATAAGGGTGGCTAGAAAATATATTTTTATTGGTTTTAAAAGATATAAGAAGTAGGGAGTTAGTACATTTAATGAGGCGTAGAAATGAAATAGAGGGAATATGCATGGAGGGAAGAAATGTCAAATGTATATTCCTTCAAAAAAAATTCAAATTTACCAAATTATTCTAAATAAACAATTGTTTCTCCAAAATTACCAGTATGGAATGAGAAATTAAATAGGATTCCTTAAATTGTTTTTACCTTCACTTTGTTTCTATAAAATTAGAAATTCTGCACATTGCAGATACACGCGATATGAAAAAAAAAAAGAAAAATCTGAGGGTTAAACCTTTTAATTAAGGGTGCACCAAATGTTAAAAGTTGATAAAAATCAGACTCAATGTATCTAACTCAAACTTTTAACTCTAAATGTATATGTTTATTAGTGTAACTTTTAAGAAAAAATGAGTTATATTGCAAACCTAGTCCCTGATGTTCATTATATCAATATCAATTTATAGATACATAGATATGTATTGTTATTTCTAAAAACCTTCAACCTTATTTTTATCCCTTTTACAATTTAAAATATAATGCACATGTAATTATATGGGTCCTAATTTTATACCATGAATTCTTTTAAACGTTCTTGAAGGAAAAGAAAGAGAAGAAATTGTATGGACTGTTTTTGCTTTCAACTATAGTTGAAATGAGGACATGTCATCCTTTCATCAAAAATTTTACATACCCTCACCATTTCTTTATAGTTAGTATAGATACTATAGATATGTAGGATTTGTTGGGGAATTTCACTCTCCCCGCCTACTATAATATGCGCATCTCCGAAGCCAACCCACAATCAACAAGATATAAAACGATCACAATCAAGAAAAAGAACACTAGGATTTACATGGTTCGGTCGACCAACTTCGACCTACATTCACGAGGCAATAATACGAGAAATTCACTATGTATCAGGGAGAACTACAAGAGGAACCACTCAACTCTTGTCTCTTAATCTCTCAACCTCATATACATAATCAACTCTCATATTCTCTCCAAAGCTCACTCCTTGTAATCTTTTGCACGAATAAAAATTCCGAAACTCTCGCCTCTCGCACAATATTCTTGAATCAGGTTACGCCCTCTGTTAACCCTATATTACAAGAATATTGGCTCTCTCTCTACTACATCTTTTCTCTACCATCTCTTCTTCTTTTTTTAATTTTTCCTCAACCAATACAAGAATATATATATAGGGAAACCAAACCCTATCTCTAGCTTAACTTCCTAATTAGTCATGATAGAACTCTAATCCTATCTAATTCTTATGAAGTTATACAAAGAATTAAAGACAAAATCCCAACAATCTCCACTTTGGATTTGATTCCCAAACTCCCTTGAAGATATATCATCATCGTCTTGTAACTTTGCCTCTCCCGCTAGAGTCTTCTATTTCTTTTGCACTCCAAATTGTAGCACCTGCACTCCAACTGCGACGTCCCAGACCCTCGCTATCATCTGCTTCATCGTGGCGCCTCCACCTCTCTTGTGTACACCAAAAGATCTTTGCCACCTCTAACATTAGAAGTAAATCAACCTTGCTTCTCCTCCCAAACTGAGTTTCACAATAGCTTTCCCCCACTTGTTGTCCTCGTGCTCCACCTGCATTGCTTGTCTCGAATCATATCGGTGCATCTCTCCTACTCCACACTACAAGGCGGATTCTTCTATCTCCTCCATCACTTGGCTTGGACCAAATACGAGTGCTCATCATCTTCAAGTCCAATGCCACCATCTCCATTACCCTGTGTGTCACTCGGTTGTGCCCGCTTGCAAGCTCCACCTAATCTAACACTGTCCTCCTCGAGTTTGCACACCAACTAACTCTTGCTCCTTATCTACCATCAGATTTGTTTTGCCATTGAATAGCAGAATATCAAACTTCGGACCCGAAGAAGTCATCATTCTCTAACTTAGTCATTGTGGAGTTTGAATTTGATGAAACCGATACCAAAAACGAATTCAGCACGTCGAAAAACCCTAGGAACGACTCCTGGATCACCAAAATCCGCCTCCAAATCATCGATCAAAAGACACGTCAATCTGAACCGTCAGATCACATGAACAGTGACCGCTGCGCCTCTGCTACAGTACCGTTGCTACAATAATTATTTTCTTTTTCTTTTCATCTTGATTCTTGTAACGTCGATCTTCAATCTTGCACGACATCATCTTCTATCTTGGGAACTCGCTCCCGGATCCATCAACATAGCTCAGAAACCATTGTTGGGAAATTTCAGTCTCCCCGCCTACCACAATATGCGTAACTCCGAAGGCAACCCACAATCAACAAGATATAAAATGATCACAATCAAGAAAAAGAACAGCAGGATTTACGTGGTTCGATCGACCAACTTCGACCTACATCCACGAGGCAACAATATGAGAAATTCACTATGTATCAGGGAGAACTACAAGAGGAACCACACAACTCTCGTCTCCCAATCTCTCAACCTCACATACATAATCAACTCTCATATTCTCTCTAAAGCCCACTCCTTGTAATCTTTTGCACAGATAAAGATCCTGAAATCCTCGCCTCTCGCCCAATATTCTTGAATTAGGTTACGCCCTCTGTTAACCCTAGATTACAAGAATATTGGCTCTCTCTGCTACATCTTTTCTCTACCCTCTCTTTTTTTTTTAAAAAAAAAATTTCCTCAACCAATACAAGAATATATATAGGGAAACCAAACCCTATCTCTAGCCTAACTTCCTAATTAGAATAGAATTAAAACTCCTAATCATGATGAAACCCAAACTCTTAATCATGATAGAATCCAAACTCCTAATCATGATAGAACTTTAATCCTATCTAATTCTCATGAAGTTATACAAAGAATCAAAGACAAAATCCCAACAGGATTCACTTCTTGAACATATTAATTGGACCTATTTTTTATCATATTTTCACTTATATAGTCCTTAAATCCTCGAGAGAGTTCTTCTCTTATATACCCCCATTACGATCCAGACCAAATCAAACCAAACCAAACTTTGATCCGGTGCAATTTTCAATAAATAGGGAGAAGAGAGATCACCTAGCAAGTAATTGATATGACGGATTTATCAATTAAAAAAAAAGGACAATTATCCTAACATAAAAGAATCACCTTTATTCCATAGCAGTGTGATGGGGATATAACAAGAATATACCATAGTTTTGAGGATAAATTACAAAATAAGAAGATTTGGAGTAATTTTCAAAACATGACTGATTGTTTAATTGAAGGTCAATTAGTGCTAAAATCAGCCACATGCTTTTCTTTAGATTAAATTGAAAATCTGTGATTTGATTAGGTCACATTTATCTTTATTATTTTAATTTTATTTTGGGAAGCTATACGTTTTGCTCTTATCAAATTGGATGCTGCATGACAAAAGTTTTTTCTAGAATTTGTAAATGTACTTACCTTTTCTACTTAAAATTTAACAAATCAAGCAATTGAGAACACGAGAATAAACGAGCACCCTAAAAATTTCAAAGAACAAGCATCATAATAAACGATAAGCAATCCAAAACACGGAGATTTACATGGTTCACTCAATTTAGGTTATGTTTATGATAAAGACGTCAGAGAAATTTTACTATGAAAAGAGAAAGTAGTACAATATCTCAAAAGGCCAAAGGCCTAAATCTCAAAGAACCCTAAAAACTCTCTTCTTTCTCTAACGTAAAAACTGAACTCTTAGGAAAGGACAAAACCTCTTTGTTTTATTATGAGAACTCTTAATCAACCCTTAATCATGAGTCAATCTCACAGTCCCGATAAACATGGTTGCTAGCCCTTTTGATCCGATCGAGTCTAAATCGGAAAAGAGTTGCTAAGTGCAGACACACACATGGGCTTCAGTGATCAAGTTGAGACGAATTAGACTAGGATCCAAAGTCTAATAAAAACCCAATAGAATTCATAGATATTAGAAATTCTATTCAAAGGCTTTTGAGGCATAATTTTAACAATCTTCATTTTGACTCAACAACTCGAATGAGTTCTCGATTTTCTCAATAGTGTCTTATCCACGCCCCTAAAACTGTGCCCCAACGTGCCTCAACGCTCTTGGGTATGAAGCAAGTCCAAGTACTAATAATGGCTTCGTCAGTATATCTGCCGAATTAATCTTGGTGTCAATCTATTTTAAGACTACTTTACCTTCCTCAACAATCTCTCTATCGAGCCTTAATATGCTTTGATTTTGAATTGAAGGTTGGATGCTTAGCCGAGTGAATTGTGCTTTGGCTCTCACAATGAACAAAAGTAATTTTCTGGTCAACACCCAATTCAACATGAAAATCTCTGCCATATACCTTCCTTCACAGCTTGTATAGACACCATGAACTTCGCCTCTATAGTAGACAAATAAATAGTAGGTTACAGCATTGTCTTCCAACAGATAGGAACTCCCGAAAGAGTAAAAATATAAGACATAGTTGATCTACATTTAAAATATAAGACATAGTTGATCTACATTTATCCAAATCACAAGAAAAATCCAAACTAACATATTCGGTAGCAATGCAATTTGTGTCACTATCTCCACCAAATACCAAGACAACACTTGAAGTTCCCTTCAAGTATCAGAGGACTCATTTTGCCACTTGTCAGTGCTTTTTTTTAGGATTTGTCATATACTTACTAACAACATTGATTGCTTGTGAGAGATCCGGTTGAGTGCATACTGTCACATACATGATGCTCTCAATTGCACTTACATAGGCACCTGAGGCATGTAGTCACGATCCGCATCCATGCTAGGTGAGAATAATGAGAATAATATCAATAGCCTAAATTGTGTTGCAAGAGGAGTGGTAACCGACTTTGATCTATGCATATTGAAAGCAAGTGGGTACTTTCTCAATGTAATTTTTTGTGACAACCATAATTTTTTTCCGATCTCTAAAAATTTCCACGTCAAGAATTTTCTTTGTTGCTCTCAAGTCTTTCATCTCAAATTCTGCACTAAGTAGAGTTTTTAACCTGTTCACCTTAGATTTATTCTTAGTTGAGATCAACATATCATTGATATACAATAGCAGATATATGAAGAAATCATCATCACATAGGTGTCATATTTGCTCCTATTGAACCCATGACTGATCATGAAAGAATCAAAGTTCTTGTACCATTGACAAAGAGATTGCTTCAAGCCGTATAGAGATTTCTTTAGTAAATAAACATGATCTTCTTTTCTTTAATTACAAAATCCTTAGGTTGCTGTATAAAATCCGCTCTTCAAGTTCATCATGTAAGAAAGCTATTTTTATATCTAATTGCTGCAACTTTAAATCATATAATATAACCAGTGATAATAAAATACGAATGGGAGTATCTTTAACAATAAGTGGGAAACATCATTGTAATATACATTCAACTTGACTGTGGCCTTTTGCAACTAACCAAGCCTTACATCTTGCATCTGAAATATCTATACTACTTTCCTTTTTCTTGAACACTCACTTACAATCGACGATTCTTTTTTCCTTTTGGAGGAACTATCAAACTTCAGGTTTGATCTCTATGAATAGATTACATCTTCTCATTTATAGCAATTAACCAATTTACAGAATCATGTGATGAAGTGGCTTCTAAAAAATTGTTCGGTTCTCTTGCATCACCTATATCTCTTGAGCCGCCGACAATGCATATGCAATAGCTAAATATGTATATCTTTGAGGTGGCTTCGTCAATCTCTTTTTTTGCCTTTTGCAATACTATAAATGTCATTTTTTGTTGTAATTTCTATTGTCTTATTATTTTTAGACAAACCAACAACTAGTTCTTGAATTAAATTATGAGAATCTATCTCCAACTCCACCTTTTCTCCAGCACTCTTATGTGTAGTACTTGCATCAAAAAGAACAACAACAATATCTTCTTTTAGAAGCAACATAGCATATTCATGAAATATTATATTTTTCTCAATCAGGAACTTAGGTGATCTAGGATCATGGCACCACAACTTACATCCCTTCATCCTAGAGGAATAATAAATAAAAATGTATTTTTTAGATCTAAGTTCTAATTTATCCTAGTCTAGATGTGCATATGTAGGACAACCAAATATTCTTAAATTAGAATAATTAGCAGAATGGCCAGACCATACCTCTTCTGATGTCTTGCAATTAATGGATGTGTATGAAGAGGGATTCACTAGGTAACATGCTGTTGATACTACTTCAGCCCAAAAATCTTTCGACAAACCTGCATTCAACAATATGCAATCAGCTCTCTTAAGAAGAGTCATATTCCTCTATTCTACAATGTCATTTTTTTGTGATGTGTGTGGCATTGCCTGATGTTTAACTATACCCTCATCCTTGTTGTATTCGTCAAACTCCAAAGAGTGAAATTTAATCTATTATCAGTTCTTAGCCTCTTAATTTTTCTGTCAGTTTGCTTCTCAATCAATGCGTTTCATTGCTTAAAATATTTGCACACTTCATCCTTGCTTTTAGCATGTAAACCTAAACCTTCTTGAGTAATCATCAATGAATATCAACATATATCTTACGCCATCCTTCAAAGGAACACGCGAAGTCCCCCACAAATCAGAATGAATGTAATCCAATGTACCTTTGGTTCCATGTATAACTGCACTGAAACTGACATGATTTCACTTTTCAAACACCCAATTCTTATAAAAATTTGTCATCCATGTATTCTGACCTATAAAGAAGTCTTCTCTTATTAAATATAATCATGGCCCTCTCTCTTATGACCCAATCTCATATACCACAACTTGGTGGCATCGGTCTCTGATAATGACTATGTAATAACTATAATAACACATGTAACTGTCTTTCATTATAAGATGTATAGATTTCCTAATCTTTTTACCTTCATGATAACTAAGGCATCTCTAGAAATTGTCAAAATTTTATTTTTAGTTGTTGCACCCGTTAGCTTCAAGAGTGCCTAGAGATATGAGATTCTTCATCAAATCTAAATCATGACGAACATCTAATAATGTTCTCATAATACCATAATTTATTCTAATTTCAATTGTATTAATGCCATCACTTTATAATGAGGGTCATTCCCATAAGCACACAGTTGCCTTCAACTAACTTGTAGGTAGAAATTTAACTTGTAGCCAGAAATTTAATTTTTATTATGCCACATGTGATAAGTACCACTGGAGTCTAAAATCCAATCATTCTTGGATTTGCCTGAATTTGTAGTCAAGAGAACAAAACCGTCAAAATCATTCTCGATAATGCTAGCTCTGTGAAATCTTTTTTTCTCTATTTTTCCTTCTTATCTTTATTTTTAAGATTTCTAACACTCATTTATGACATGCCTTTCTTCTTGTAATAGTTACAGAATTTGCTCTTAGTATTCTGCTTTGATCTTGACTTGATTTTCCTTTTAGAACCACGCTCCATGTTTCTGCCTCAAACATGTAGGGCTTCAACTTTGCTATCACTAGATTTAGTCAACTCTTTGACCATCAACTCTTTTAAGAATAAAGATGATTTCACATCTTCCATCGATATAGATTCTCTGTCATATATTATAATTTCCCTAAAGTTCTCGTACGCGGCGCTAAAGAATGCAACAGTAATAAAGCCTAACCTTAATCTTCTACCTTTATATCTGCATTCTCCGATCCATGATAATAGAATTAAATTTATCAAGATGTGGTTTAATAGGTATACCTTCTGTCACGTGAAGTATAAACAATTTTTGTTTCAAGTGAATTCAATTAGTGAGAGTTTTTGTCATGTTTGGAGATTTCAATTTGAGCCATAGACTCATTGCAATCTTCTCGTACACAACTTTCCAAGAACGTCATTCAACAAACACAATTAGACTGAATTTAAGCCTTTTCATCCATCACAAAATTTTCATCTTCTTTCATTATCTTCTCTTTCCCCAACAAAGCCTTTTGTAATCCTTACTGAACAAGATAGCATGCATCTTCGCTTGCTAAAGACCGAAATTAACATCATGATCGAACTTATTGTAGGCACTAAAAATGTTAAGAGACAAAGGAGGGTTGAAGCTCACTACAAGTATGATGAGGGTCATCATAATGATGAGCCTCGTCTCAGTCGATGAAGCTCATCTCAGCTAAGGCAAGACTCGTAACACCTCATCACTCAGATGATGAAGCTCGTCATTAAAGACGAGGTTTGAAACTTATCATTGAAGCCCATTCAAAAGACGAAGGTCATCAAAGACGAACCTCACCAAGCAGCACCTCGCCCCTCAGAAGATGAAGCTTCTCATTGAAGAAGAAGTTCGCCCATAAACGAAGCTTGTCATTAAAGGTGAAGCTCCTTTAGAAAATGAAGCTCATCATTGAAAACAAAGCTCCTTCAGAAGATGAAATTCATTCAAGGATGAGGCTCGTCATGCAGCAAGACTCGTCTCGTCAGACGAACCTCACCATATAGTGAGGATCGTCTCATCAGACAAACCTCACCACCCAGCGAAGCTCGTCTCATCAAGCGAATGTCAACGGCAGAAGGCTAACGGCCATGAAGACTCAGTCAGCTTATGTGAGCTAAATCTAAGGAGTCAGTTACGCTCTTGATACCACAATCAGCACGTCAGTTATGCGCGAAAGGCCTATAAATAGTTATGAGCAGGTAGGAAAAGGCCAATGGGAGACACACGTGGAGGAACGCACTTAGAGAGCATTTAGAGAGCACCTAGACGCACTCAAGCATCACTAGCAGTGGCTCAAGCACTCAACAGAGGTTGTTTTCTCCTCAAATTGAAGCAATCTTGTTCCGATCGTCAACGAGAAGTTAGCTCGTCACGAGTATCGAGTGAGGCATGTCATCGCCATATAGAACCCATGTTAAATAAAGGAGAAGTCGAATCAACATTCTCCTCTTCTGTATTTGAAGAAGAGCGATTGTAAAAAGATTCTTACTAAGCGATAGAATCTCTTCTCACAACTAAAACAGTTAAGAGAACGGGTTATTTGTCTTTTTCGGGACCTTACGCTTCTCAATCCTATATTTTGCAAGACATCTTATATACGCACAAAAAAATTGAAAATCAAAACTCTGATACAAATTTATTAGAATAAGTGCACAATCTAGAGGAAATAATTGTGAAGAACAATGGTGAGAATAAACAACAAGCAATTGCAAACACAAAGATTTACGTGGTTTACCCAATTTAGGCTACGTCCAAATAGAGGTGTTGGAGAAATTTCACTATGAAAAAAGAAAGCAGTATAAGATCTCAAAAGGCCAAAAGCCTAACTCTCAAAGAACCTTAACACCCCCCTCCCCCTCCCCCTCCTTTTCCTTGATTGTAAAATTGAACTCTTAAGGCTATGTTTGGATTGAGGGGAAATGAAAGAAAAGAAAAGGAAAAGGAAAAGAAAATGAAAGAAAAAGGAAAAGAAAGGGAAAGAAAAAGAAATGGATTACTTTTTCATGTTTGGTTAGGATGAAAATTAGAAGAAGAATTTGAAGAAACATAATGAAGAACCAGTTTATGTTTGATTGTTCAAAAAATGATATAGATAATACAATTGGTTTATATTATACAATGGCGCCCATCAATTTATTAATTTTATAAACATTTTCAATTTTAAATTATTTATAATGACTTAATGAGGACAATATGTGGATCATGTACATGCTTTTTTTAAAGGTACAAGCGTTTTTTTGGTTTTTTTTTTGTTTTTCGTTATTGGTTTTTTGTTTTGTTTTGTTTTTTTTTTCTTTTTTTTTTGTATATGAAGAAAAAGAGTCTTGCGGAATGCCTTATACAAAAAAAACTATATAGGAGAAAGTAATATATATTGCTACAATTTTTAAATCATTGAGAATAGTATATTGATATTGCTACAAGTTTTAAATCATTGAGAATAGTATATTGAATCCGTATAAGTGAAAATAAGTACAAACATATCACATTGAAAATTTTAAACCGCTAAAAATCACACCGAGAAAAAGAATAAATAAAGTGACTTACTAACAATTTTCTATCAATACAAACATTAAAAATCCAGTTTAAACAAAAAAGTAAATAATAACTGCTAAGATTCTAAAATAGTCCCTAAAATTATTAAGACGACTATTAAGTCCCCTTAAGTTATTTCAAATTTTAGCCCCTCAAATCATTTAAGTTCTATTATGTTCACCAATTGTCATAATTTGTTTCAAATTAGTTCAGCAAGAGTAACGGTAACAATTGGAGGGAATCTTTTTATAAAACTTATGAGAATTGAGACATAAAGTCAACTTCAATGATTTTTGGGTCTAATTCTGAAATAGCTTAAAAGTTGGGGTACTTTATAACAAGTTTAATGATTTGAGGTTTAATTTTGATATAAGAAAGTTTCAAGGGTATAGTGTAGAAATATCCCTCTTTATGTGCAACTACAAATAGCATGTTGGTCCAGTGAAACATTTTAATTATATGGGTGGGGCCCACATGATAACGACTTACATCCAGCGCATCCTGGACTCGTGAAGGAGGTATTACTCGGCCCTGACAAAATATTCCGTCCATTTTATAACGTTCCGAGAAAGAAAACTGTAATGAAAACTTCAAAAGCATATTTTCTTCAAGTAATCTAGCTTTCAGTTTCCTTTTATCTTTCCCTCTAACCAAACATCGGAACATAGTTCTCCTTTTTCTTTTCATTTCCAATTTACCTCAAACCAAACGGAGCCTCTTTCTTTTATTATGAGAGCTCTTAATCATTAGTCAATCTCACAGTCCAAATTAACAAGGCTNTGTAGACACCCGCACATGGGCTTCAATGATCAAGCTGGGGCGAATCAGACTAAGATCCAAAGTATAATAGAAGCCAAATAAAATTCATAGACAGTAGAAATTTTATTAAAAGGTTTTTGAGGCGTAATTCCAACATTTCACAAACACCATATTATCTCCCAATTCCTTCACACTTGCTTACCCTCACTTAGATTTTATGTTCGTAATGTAGTATATATAGATATTCTAACTTTCTGTCCAATTACTAATTGGTCCTGTCCATTTTTGGCTGGATCGATGGAGCAGGGCGAGAAGTTGTAGAGTATAAAAATCCGGCGCCAGACATAGGTATCCACAGATACGTGTTCGTCGTGTTCCAGCAAAGGGGCCGCCTCGCAGCACCGACGATCCGACCGCCATCATCAAGAAATCACTTCAACACGCGCCTTTTCGCTCAACAAAATGGCCTCGGTTCCCCGGTTGCCGCTGTCTACCTTAATGCACAGCGAGAGAATGCCTCCAGAAGACGCTGATCAATAAGTTCATAGCGAGAGATCGAATGCCTCCAGAAGACGCTGATCAATAAGTTCTTGTGCAACTTCGAGGAACGTTTCTTAAAGTGACCGCTTCTAATATTTCTTCGCCTACTGTAGGCATGTGCTAAAAAGCATTGTCGGGAAAAAGATAAGAGTCGGCCAAAATTATATGAAACATTGATCCCCGTGTTGATGATGTCCTTGTACTGCGTGTCCTTTCCATTATTGGAGTTCTTGTCGTTCCAGCAAAGCAATCTCTATAAAATTATATTTGTCAAAGGTCTGGGTACTACGGAAAAGGTTGTGTACTACTTCCATCCAAGATTCTCCACGTCTAATAGGAATCTGGGCGCCTTTTGAGCTCGTCATTCTGAAGGCAATCATGTTCGAGTTTAAATAAAGAATACATATATAGCCCCGACAGTCAAAACTAGTCCCCTAAATTATGGCACCCGGCCCCTGCCAAATTATGGCACGTACCCCTACCGTGCATCTATATATTAAGATACTCATACGTAAACATAGCTTCGCCATGTAAATGATACGGAAAATTGGTGAGTTTAAATATGAATGAGGCAAATACTTTATAATTTAAGATTTTTTTTTAAACTTGACGCAGGTGTCTGGAGGTCGACTAATATGCTTGGTATGAACTATGCTAACGAATGAAGAAGAAGATTATTAGGATACTCGTATATACATGAGTATAGCCTCATATTGGAAATGATAAGAAAAGTTATATGAGTTTAAATAGGAATTGGGGCCAATATCTAATAGCTTATCCTCTTCGGCTAAAATTATGAGAAATACAATGTGGGGATCTTTCAATCACTCGATCCCTAACATTCTTGACAATAATGAATATTCTCGACAAGAAAAATCTATTTTCTTTATATTCTTGATTGGTGCCTGTTGAACTTAATCGTGATTAAGTCATAGAGATTAAACATCAATAAGAGCGGAAGCTATACCCGAATTTATTACTTAGATCTGAATTAGGGTTTTGATGATCTTCTAATCTTAGGGTTTCTCCTCTAGTATCTCTTTAGATGGGGATAAGAGAATTGAGTGTGTTATATATATATGTTGTACATTTATAATTTGGTCCCTCATCAAATTATAATTACAACCTGATATCTGCACATTTAGCCCATGATTTATTTAAATACCCATTAATCCAAATTGATTGATCACTTTATGCGGGTTATCCTTAAGAATAGTAATACACACAGATAAACATATGTGCCCACAAATTAGATTTAATTAGATTTAAATCCAACAATCTCTCACTTGGGCACCATGTGTTTCCTTAAAGTGTGTATAACCTTATGAGCTCAAAAATTGATATCATTGAAAAGGGTATTTCCAAACAATCTCGTCCATTGAGTATATCAATATAGGATCAAAGTGGTCTTCGTCACATTTATCGTAACTAAACCCATCAATGGTCACATATATCAATACAATCAAACAACATAGATCAATCATGGATGTACAGCATAAAAATTACAATCAATGTGATCAATACATGTCTATTTTTAACTAGTCCGACCTTAAACTTTAGTGAGGTCAACCTCAACATAATGTACTAGAGTGTATGAACTGAAAAACTTTACTCTGATCAGACAATACAACCTAATATAAAGCACCACAATCATAAACTCTCACTAAATCATGATATCCTCAAACAATACCATACTCATATGAGCAGTGTGCTCATGAAAGACCTTAGGTGGTAATCTTTTAGTAAGAGGATCAACTATCATGGAGTTTGTCCCAATATGCTCTATGGATATTTGTTCACTCTGTACCCTTTCTTTCACAACTAAGAACTTAATATCAACATGTTTTGACTTAGTTGAGCTCCTGTTGTTATTAGAATACATTACTGCAGATTAATTATCACAATATAACCTTAGTGGTCTTTCCATATTTTCCAAAATGTGTAGTCCCGTGATAAAATTTCGCAGTCATACTCCCTGATTGGATACCTCATAGCAAGCTACAAATTCTGTTGTGTGACGCCCCTGGGTTCACACAAGGCTGCAGTCCGAGGTAAAACCAGGAATGTCAAACCTGTCATGTACCACACCGTGTAATAACATGTTTCACCATCACAATTACTACCTCTCTAGTGGAATCAACAACAGGTGTAGGTACAAAGCAAGTAAAAGATTTTACAATAAGTACATGATGAAATGATAGATCTCGGATTAATACATCTCATCAATCAAATCAGCTGGAATACATAGTCAATGTCTGAAATGAATAATAACAGTCTGGAGATCTCAACATGTCTCACAATACAAAACATCTGATACATGAAATAAGGCACACAGCTTTTACAACTCTAGAATATAAATCTCTCAAGTCTAAAAATGTCTCAAGTGGAGTACAAAATGAAATACATCTAATAAGAGGATAAACAGGCGCTAATAAAAAAAAATCGCCCTCAACCTGCGACTCTCCGGGCTCCGGGCTCGTTACCTGAAAAGGGGAGGGACAACGAGCGTCAAAGCGCTAGCGAGAAACATCACAACCAACCCCAAGGGATAGGGCTCGTTGTATATGAAAATACAGTTAATACATAAAAATATAAAATTATTTATACTAACAATAGTGGGTTTTAGTACTTAGGAAATTACAACATGAGCATAGGTACGTCGAGCGAAATAATCCAAACAAGGAAACCCTCATGTATATACCGTATATCTCAAACTGTAAATCCCTAAATACTAAACACGAGGTTTAACCCAAGGAACAAAAAAGAAAAGAATATAAACTCATCTCTACTGATACAATTTAAACATGTCAAAGCTACACTAAGTGTCATGTCCAGCCTAGGTAGCTATCATGTCCCAGCCTCATATAATATATTGTGTTCCAAACTCGGTTAAGCAACATACTCAAGGTTTAGTAATTATCCAACATAAGACTGTAATGGATTATTGTCCAACACGAGGACTTTAATGGATTATGGTCCAACACGAGGACTTTAATGGATTATAGTCCAACACGAGGACTTTAATGGATTATAGTCCAATACGAGGACTGTATATATAAACCATGGAATACTAATAGTAAAGGTATACATATTCTACTCTTGTACATGCCTCGCTATACAGTATATAAACCATGGAATACTAATAGTAAAGGTATACATATTCTACTCTTGTACATGCCTCGCTATACAGCTCTAAGCTTGTGTCAGAAAAGTCATCTTACATGTGTAAATGAAATCATAAATACTGCAACTTAATATCCGATAAACAAGACAACTTCTCATATTCAAAAATGCTAAATAGTACACTCGGTTTTATATGAACACTGTATGAAAGTATAAGCACAGTAGGTGATCAAGCAGAAACACAAACAAAATAGGAAAAACTTCGATGAGTCGACTCATAATCAGCTATGAGTCGACTCATGACTCATGACTCAGAAAATGACTTCGTGAGTCGACTCATAACAGTCATGGGTCGACTCAACCTGATGAGTTGACTCATGATAAGTCATGAGTCGACTCACGAGGTGAAAGCTGGATATTTCACAACTGCAACTCGTCATCTCGTTCCATACTTCCACTACACTGATTTACACTTCCATAACTATCAATTCTAAACTATGAGACAGTGAAAGAAATTCAAATCTAGCATGAGAAACGAACACTTGCATGTTAGATCTAACATTTAACCCCTAAACATGAAAGAGAGCATTTAAACAAATAAAACTCATATTTTCATTTCCTTACATAAATTCCCAGATCTGGGTTTTTATCAAAAACTCATTGGTGGGGATTTTAAAATCTGAAACACATGATTTTTCTAGCATTTACACTAATAAGAACATTGATTTATACTTGAAAATAAGTCTTAGGCTCAATAAAACTCATAATAAGAACATTGATTTATACTTGAAAATAAGTCTTAGGCTCAATAAAACTCATAAAAAACATTTATAAACTGATAAAAACATGACTCATAAAAAACATTTATAAACTGATAAAAACATGGGAGAGAGATTGGGCGAGATGCTACTCACCTCAGATGTGTTGAAGAACGATTCCCCTCGCTACAAACCACAAGGACCTGCTGAAATCCCTCGAAAATCTCCCAAAAACGCCCAAAAACGAACTAGGGTTTTGAGGGGGATAGAAGGCTAGGGTTTCTCTGGGGAGAACTGATGAAAAGAGGTGTTTTCGGGTGGAGGAGAATATATATGAACAGTTAAAACTCGACCCGAAACCCAAACAAACCCGATCCACAAAACCCAGAAAACTCTCGATGAGTCGACTCATGACTCATGGGTCGACTCATAAGATAATAAGTCGACTCAGCAGAGACTTTTGATAATGGGAGTTGATATCATGAGTCGACTCATGACAGTCATGGGTCGAGTCATGGGTCGACTCATGAGCTAAAAACTGAGTTCTTCGACTCTGATGCTTATGATTTGCAAATTTGCAAACTCAACCTCATAACTGATGTCTTCGACTCTGATGCTTATGATTTGCAAATTTGCAAACTCAACCTCATAACTGATGTATATATACATTCTCATAAGCTCAAAATGCTAGATTTCATGCACAACCATTCCATAAAGATATTTATCATAAATAAATATTATTTTTTACTAATAATTACATATGTAAATTATCAAAATCTACGGGGTCTTACATCCCCCCCTCCCACCCCTTAAAATAATTTCGTCCTCAAAATTCAGAAATCATATCTAACTCATAATGGTACTTGAAAAGCACGACAAGAGTCTAATCCAGCCTGCACACATACACATCTCGCAATATTAACCGCTAGATAAGCATATAGTGATATTCATACTTAACGATCTAAAATGGTAATATTCTTACTCAACCCCTAATCTAATGGAACTAGTACGTCGGGTGAAAAATCCAAACAAGGAACCCCCCCATGTATATACCATGTGTTCCGAAAGATTAGGAATTAAGTGAAAATACCCTCATTCTAGTGTTAAATATAAGTATCAAGGTACATATATAAATATACAAGTAAGAATTCATATCATAAATACTTTAATTAACTTACCTGCTCAAACAAGTGTGGGTAGTCATGTCGCATGTCTTCTTCGCGCTCCCAAGAAGCTTCCTTAACTCCACTTCGGTTCCATTGAACTTTCACCAATGGAATCACCTTGTTCCTGAGTCTCTTGTCTTCTCTAGCAAGTATTGACACTGGGATCTCAATAGTAGTCAAATCATCCTGAGGCTCAATCTCCGGTGCATCCAACACTCGCTGCTACTCCTCATCATATGCAAGTGCTTCCTGAGCATAGAAATATGAAATACATTGTGTATACTAGACAGTGAAGCTGGAAGATCTAGTCTGTATGACACAGCTCCAATGCGCTCCAAAATCCGGAATGGTCCAATATATCTCAGTGCAAGCTTCCCTCGCCCCCCGAATCGTTGTACGCCTTTCATAGGTGATACCTTCAGCATAACCAAATCTCTAATCTGAAACTCTAGGGGTCTTCGCCTCTTATCTGCATAGCTCTTCTGCCGACTCTGAGCGGTTAGAATCCGCTCCCTGATCAATGCTACCTTCTCAGTAGTCTGCCTCACAAGCTCCGGTCCAAGCGTTAAGCTATCCTTCGGCTCTGCCTAACATATCGGTGATCTACAGGGTCTGCCGTACAACGCCTCATACGGAGCCATACCGATCGTCGCTTGATAACTATTGTTATAAGCGAACTCGATCAGTGGAATATGCTCTTCCCAACTACCCTGAAAGTTAATGACACAAGCCCGTAACATGTCCTCTAACACCTGGTTCACCCTCTCCGTCTGTGGATGGAATATACTGCTATAAGATAGTCTGCTGCCAAACGAGTCCTGGAAACTCCTCCAAAAATGTGAGGTGAATACCGATCCTCGATCCGACACGATCGTGTTCGGAACCCCGTGAAGTCGAACTATCTCTCGAACGAGGATCCTCGCATACGCCTCGGCTGTATAAGTAGTCCTCACTGGAATAAAATATGCTGACTTCATCAACCGGTCCACTATCACCCAAATCGAATCATTCTCCTTCTTTGACTTCGGCAACCCTACAATGAAGTCCATAGAAATGTCTGCCCACTTCCACTCTGGAATAGGCAACGGCTGAAGTGTCCTTGCCGGTCTCTGATGCTCTGCCTTTACCTGCTGACAAGTAAAACACTTAGCCACATACTCTGAAATCTCTCTTCGCATGCCACTCCACCAGAAATGTCTTTTCAGGTTCTTGTACATCTTGGTAGTCCCTGGATGTACTGTGTACCGAGTACGGTGCGCCTCATCAAATAACTCCCTCTTCAGTTCTGCACTGGCTGGCATAACTCTACCCTTCATCCGGAGGCCTCCATCTGCTCCAATGGTCCAGTCGGCCTTAGGCTCTTTAGAAATCTCCTCCTTACGAATTTGGATCCAAGAGTCTTCCAACTGAGCTCTGACAACTCTGCCACTCCAAGATGGCTGCACCGACACAGCTCCTAAAAATGCACTGTTACCATCAACCTCAGGTCTAAAATCAAACTGGCTAAGGGTGAGAAGGTCTCGATGCAACGAGCATCTCAAAACCGCAACCTAATGTCGACGCTTCCTACTCAAAGCATCCGCTACGACGTTCGCCTTCCCCGGATGATACTGAATCGCAAACTCATAGTCCTTGATAAACTCAATCCATCTCCACTGTCTTTGGTTGAGTTCCTTCTAAGAGAAAAGATATTTTAGACTCTGATGATATGTGAACAACTCAAACTGCACTCCATACAAATAGTGCCTCCATGACTTCAATGCAAATACCACTGATGCTAACTCCAAGTCATGAGTAGGATAGTTCTGCTCATGCACTCTCAACTGCCGTGAGGTGTAAGCTACTACTCTCTGAGCCTGCATAAGGACGCCTCCTAACCCTGCCAAAGATGCATCTGTGTAGACGACGAATGTCCTGACCCTGCCAAAGATGCATCTGTGTAGACGACGAATGTCCTGTCGCTGCTCGGAATAGTCAAAACCGGTGATGTAGTCAACTTAGCCTTTAATGTATCAAAGGCCTCCTGACACTCTGTGCTCCAAATAAACTGTACACCCTTCTTCTTAAGGCATGTAAGGGGCGTCAAAATCTTTGAGAAGTCCTGGATAAACTTCCTGTAATAACCTGCTAAACCTAAAAAGCTACGAATCTCCGTCACCGTCTTTGGCGGTTCCCAATCAAGCACTGCTGTAACCTTAGCTGGGTCTACTGATATGCCCTCTCTGCTGATGATGTGGCCGAGAAATCTAACCTCTGAAAGCCAAAACTCGCACTTGCTGAACTTGGCATATAACTAGTGCTCCCGTAGGGTCTGCAAAGCTAATCGGAGATGTTGCTCATGATCTGCCTCCGATCTTGAATAAATGAGGATGTCGTCGATGAAAACAATCACGAACTGATCTAAGAAGGGACGGAAAACCCGGTTCATCAAGTCCATGAATACAGGGGGTGCATTGGTCAATCCGAATAGCATGACCAAGAACTCAAAAGATCCATATCACGTGAGGAAAGTGGTCTTGGGGATATCCATCTCCCGAACGCACAACTGATGATAACTAGAACGAAGATCAATCTTCAAGAAGAACTGTGCTCCCTGCAACTGGTCGAACAAGTCATCAATCCTAGGTAGTGGATACCTATTCCGGATAGTGACCTTGTTCAACTCCCGATAATCTATATACAATCTCATACTTTCGTCCTTCTTCTTCACGAAGAGGACCGGTGCGCCCGTGGGGAATGAATCCGACGAATAAATCCTTGAGCTAACAACTCGTCCAACTGGGTCTGAAGCTCTCTCATCTCAGCTGGTGCCATGCGATAAGGTGCGCGGGATATCGGGGCTGTGCCCGGCTGTAACTCAATACAAAACTCAACCTCTCTCACAGGAGGTAACCCAGGTATGTCCTGAAAGACATCCTGATAATCCGAGACAACTCTAGTCTCCAATAAATCAGAACTCTGATCCCATCGCATCACCTCATCGATGAACGCCAGAAACGACTCCGCAAAGCGATTGCCCTGAGAAGTGGCCACAATCATCTCTGACCCATCGGACGTTCGCAATCTGACTGTCTTCGCAAAACAGTCAACACTAATATGGTAGGACGACAACCAATCCATACCAAGGATGACATCAAACTCGGACATATGTAAAACTATCAGATCGACTATGAACTCAGACTCGTCTAAACTGATAATACACCTCCTACAAACGCTCTCCAGAAGCGATACCTCTCCTAGAGGAGTGGAAACTGATAAAGGGGTGTCTAACGAATGAGCTACGAGCTGGAGTCTAACCATGAAAGTATACAAAATGAAAGAATGCGAAGCTCCTGAATCGAAAAGAATACGGGCGGGAAAGGAATTCACGAGGAACGAACCCTCCATAACTGCACCGCTGGCACCATGATCACGAGGAACCACTGCATATACTCTGCCTGGTGCTGAAGACTGCTCTACCATTGGTGCTGGAAAATACGGAACAATCTACCCCTGGGGGGCTTCCTGGACTGCTCGAACCTGCCCCTCTGGCCTCTGCGCTGCTGGTGGTGCCTCAAGCCTGACCTGCTGACCCTGACCTCGACCCTGCTGTCGCGGCTGCTGCTGGTTCGGACCCCTACCCTGCTGAGCTCCTGCTGGTGCACTACGATACTCTGATGCCTTGTGTCCCACCTTGCGACAGTTAAAGCATACCCCCTGAAACTTGTGCGATGATGTGCCCTCTGATCCTGCTGGGGTCCCCTCTTATGAGGGCCCTGCTGCTGCTGCTGCTGATGTCCTGACAAGGGCCTCTTGTTCTTCCCCTTGTCTCTAATCTGTCATGTCTTAGTCTTTCCCTCCTTGTCCTTCTGAAACATAGCTGTCTCATTCTCCTGTAAGGTGGTGGCCTCAGCTACCTCCCGAACTGAATAGAACTTCCTCGAGATGAGGTATCGGTGAAGATTAGGGCGAAGCCCTGCTAGGAATATCTGAGCCTGACGCTCTCCTGTCTGCCACATCTCTGTGAAATGCAACAACTCCATGAACTTGCTCTCAAACTCTGTAACTGAATGTCCCCCTGAGTCAAACGGGACAACTCAAATTCCTTCCCAGTCCGTGCTGCAGAAGAAACATATTGTGCATCAAAGAAGTAAACAAAATCATCCCAAGTGAGGATCATCCGCTGCTCTAAAGGAAACTGGAATCGGTACCATCTCCCGGCATCCCCCTTCAGACTATATGATGCAGCCTTTACTTCTGAACTGAGTCTACATTGAGTATGTCTAGGACATTACTCACATCCTCCTTCCACTTGTGGGCTACAAGTGGGTCTGAAGAGCCCTGGAACTCCGGTGCTCTCATCTTCTGGTACCTCTCTACCAAGCGGAGCCAAGCCTCCTGCTCCGTGGCTCTATCCGGTACCGTTGGTGGAATAGCTGCAGGTGATACCAGCCATCCCAATCAGATAGATGTGATGCCCCTGTGATGGAACTACTAGAGGTGGTGGTGGTGTCGGTGGTGCGATATGACTCGCCACAAGCTCCTCAATCGTTGCCATCCTAGCTACGATAGGAGTCATGAGATCAATGAGGTACTGGGGAGCCTGCTGCGGCTCAGGTGGTGCCTGCCCCTGCTCGGGTGGAGCCTGCTGTGGCTCAGGTGGAGCCTGCTGAGGCTCTTCCTGAGCGGCTCTGCGAGTACGGGGTCTGCCACGTCCTGCCATTTCTCTCTGATCATAAGAAAATAAAAGTTCATGAGTCAAAGTAGACATATATACATACATAATGTATCACAATACGATTTTCACACCATATAGTATTCACACATATACTTTAAACAAAAATAGTTGTCATAAAAAAAGAAATTTTCTCAAAATTTTGAGATATACGCATATACCGTCCTCACTCATACTAGAAAATCCTTAGCAGACTCTATACATGAATCCTAAGAAACTCTAACCTAGCTCCACGACTCGACACAGGATGATCCTAAGGATACTGGAACTAGAGCTCTGATACCAACTGTGACGCCCCTTGGTTCACACAAGGCTACAGTCCGAGGTGAAACCAGGAATGTCAAACCTGCTATGCACCACACCGTGCAATAAAATATTTCACCATCACAATTACTACCTCTCTAGTGGAATCAACAACAGGTGTAGGTACAAAGCAAGTAAAAGATTTTACAATAAGTACATGATGAAATGATAGATCTCGGATTAATACATCTCATCAATCAAATTAGCTGGAATACATAGTCAATGTCTGAAATGAATAATAACAGTCTGGAGATCTCAACATGTCTCACAATACAAAACATCTGATACATGAAATAAGGCACACAGCCTTTACAACTCTAGAATATAAATCTCTCAAGTCTAAAAATGTCTCAAGTGGAGTACAAAATGAAATACATCTAATAAGAGGATAAATAGGCGCTAATAAAAAAAATCGCCCTCAACCTGCGACTCTCCGGGCTCCGGTCTCGTTACCTGAAAGGGGGAGGGACAACGAGCGTCAAAGCACTAGCGAGCAACATCACAACCAACCCCAAGGGATAGAGCTCGTTGTATATAAAAATACAGTTAATACATAAAAATATAAAATTATTTATACTAACAATAGTAGGTTTTATTACTTAGGAAATTATAACACGAGCATAGGTACGTCGAGCGAAATAATCCAAACAAGGAAACCCTCATGTATATACCGTGTATCTCAAATTGTAAATCCCTAAATACTAAACCCGAGGTTTAACCCAAGGAACAAAAAATAAAAGAATATAGACTCATCTCTACTGATACAATTTAAACATGTCAAAGCTACACTAAGTGTCATGTCCAGCCTAGGTAGCTATCATGTCCCAGCCTCATATAATATGTCGTGTTCCAAACTCGGTTAAGAAATATACTCAAGGTATAGTAATTATCCAACATAAAACTGTAATGGATTATAGTCCAACACGGGGACTTTGATGGATTATAGTCCACTTTAATGGATTATAGTCTAACACGAGGACTTTAATGGATTATAGTCCAACACGAGGACTGTGTATATGAACCATGGAATACTAATAGTAAAGGTATACATATTCTACTCTTGTACATGCCTAGCTGTACAGCTCTAAGCTTGTGTCAGAAAAGTCATCTTACATGTGTAAATGAAATCATAAATACTGTAATTTAATATCCGATAAACAAGGCAACTTCTCATATTCAAAAATGATAAATAGTACCCTCGGTTTTATATGAACACTGTATGAAAGTATAAGCACAGTAGGTGATCAAGCAGAAACACAAAAGAAATAGGAAAAACTTCGATGAGTCGACTCATAATCAGCTATGAGTCGACTCATGACTCATGGGTCGACTCATAAACTGACGAGTCGACTCAGCAGACACATATGAATAACAGGAAATGATTTCGTGAGGCGACTCATGACAGTAATGGGTCGACTCAACCTGATGAGTCGACTCATGATGAGTCATGAGTCGACTCACGAGGTGAAAACTGGATATTTCACAACTGCAACTCGTCATCTCATTCCATACTTCCACTACACTGATTTACACTTCCATAACTATCAATTCTAAACTATGAGACAGTGAAAGAAATTCACATCTAGCATGAGAAACGAACACTTGCATGTTAGATCTAATATTTAACCCCTAAACATGAAAGAGAGCATTTAAACAAATAAAACTCATATTTTCATTTCCTTAAATAAATCCTCAGATCTGGGATTTCATCAAAAACTCGTTGGTGGGGATTTTAAAATCTGAAACACATGATTTCTAGCATTTACACTAATAAGAACATTGATTTATACTTGAAAATAAGTCTTAGGCTCAATAAAACTCATAAAAAACATTTATAAACTGATAAAAACATAGGAGAGAGATTAGGTGAGATGCTACTCGCATCAGATGTGTTGAAGAACGATTCCCCTCGCTGTAAACCACAAGGAGCTACTGAAATCCCCCGAAAATCTCCTAAAAACGCCCAAAAACGAACTAGGGTTTTGAGGGGGATAGAAGGCTAGGGTTTCTCTGGGGAGAACTGATAAAAAGAGGTGTTTTCGGGTGGAGGAGAATATATATGAACAGTTAAAACCCGACCCAAAATCCAAACAAACCCGATCCACAAAACCCAGAAAACCCTCGATGAGTCGACTCATGATTGTCATGAGTCGACTCATGACTCATTGGTCGATTCATAAGATAAGAAGTCGACTCAGCAAACACTTTTGACAATGGGAGTTGATATCATGAGTCGACTCATGACAGTCATGGGTCGACTCATGAGCTGAAAACTAAGTTTTTCAACTTTGATGCATATGATTTGCAAATTTGCAAACTCAACCTCATAACTGATGCATATATACATTCTCATAAGCTCAAAATGCTAGATTTCATGCACAACCATGTCATAAAGATATTTATCATAAATAAATATTATTTTTCACTAATAATCATATATATAAATTATCAAAATCTACGGGGTCTTACATGCTGTCATAGTGGAGGAAGCTACAAGTGTCTGTTTGATATTTTTTTCATGATATACCTCCTCCTGCTAACATATAAATGTAGCATGATGTAGACTTTTTACTATCTTGGCATCTAGCAAAATTAGAATCAGAATACCCAATGACCTCAAACTGTTCTGATTTTCTGTATGTGAGCATATAATCTTTTTTTTTTTGAAGATACTATTGGCCTTCTTGTTTTGATGATGTTTAACAAACAATTTACTTCTAATATTGTTTGTCTAGTGTTTGTGTTTTCGTATTTATTCTAAGCAAACAACGGGTTGGAGGATGGATGGAATTGCGCATTCATGATCATATCCAATGGAGGTTGGCGGAATAGTGGAGTGAAGCCTACACAATTCAAAGTTAAAGATCAAGTTCAAGCTTCATCCGCAAGTGTACCAAGTCGAGCTTATTGAAGATCAAGATCTAGCTTGGGTAACTTAGTTTAGGTTTTATATTATGTGTGTTAAGTACCTTAAGCTCAATATCATATACACACACGTATTTGGTTTCTATGTATATATATAGTTATATATATACATGCATGGTTTTGGGTTTTCATGTTTACAAATATGAAATTATATATTTCATATTTATTATTGTGATTTGGTTTAACTACTTAGATATGAAACAAATATATTTTCATATACATACTCATATGTTTTATTTTCTATTGTATTTGTAAAAATATTGTATTCTTAGTTTTTGGACTTAACAATAATCATATACATATTTTATTAAGTCTACATAATCATTGTGCAAAGTTTCAAAACATGGTTTAGCCAAAATGTTAAAATTCACATGTTTACATTATCATGTTTTGACCTATTTTGTAAAATGATGATATTTTTCATTTGGGGAGTCCTTTTTGGAAACCAGTCATTATAGCATGTTTATTATCATGTCTACACTCATTCTCCAAAGTTTTACATTTTTTAGAATTTATTTCATATTTTTAAATAGGATTTTAAAATCAGAATACTGTTCAAACCTGTTATTTCCATATGTCTGTTTGTGGTCGACCGTCACGGTCGACCGCCCATGAGTTCAAAACTCAAAATGTGTTTTGTTGGCTCGCGGTCGACCGTGACGGTCGATCGTACGTAGTCCAGAGACTTTTGCGGTCGACCGTCGGTCGACCGAGAGCTCTTCGGTCGACCGCACCGGTCGACCGACGCGCTGTCAGTTCTCCCAACGGCTATTTTTCTAGCCGTTGCAGAATTTCTGTTTTGGGCCTTTTGGTCATTTTGTTTGGGGTTTCTTGCTGATATTTCCTCTTCCTATATATACCCCATTGCATTTCTAACTATGCAATCTAAGAGAATGGTTTAAAAGATTTTAACAAGGGTTTAATTAAGTGTTGTTTAAGTTTGTTTAAAGAAGCTTTTAAGCAATTGAGTGTTTTTGGTTTGTGGAATCATTTTCACAAGAGTTTGAGGAGATCCTATTGGTGCTTGAGCATCCAACCATCCTTCCTCAATCTCTTGATCTATTGGGAAGTTTTCTAAACTCTATTTCTAGCTTTATTTATAATTATTTGTTAACTATCATTTCTATTAAGCTAGTTTTTATATTGAGTTTAGATTTGATTTGTCTCTTTGTTACACACACCCACTTGAGCTTATTGTATTTGCATACATAGTATATTAGGGTTGTGAGAGATTGTAATATTGAGTTGTGCTTTCATTGTGTTCTCATCTATTGTAGAGAACAAATTTATATTTATTACATTGTGAGTGTTGTAAGGTTTTCGGTGAGCTAGAAACCGAGTGTGTCGAGATTGTAAAGTTTTCGGTGAACTAGAAAACCGAGTGTGATGAGTGAACGTTGATCGGTGAGCATTAAAAACCGATATTGTGAGGTGTAAACGTTATTCGGGTGAGCGTAGAAAACCCGGTTGTGATAGTGGATTTCTCCCTGGGAGTGGGGAGCGGAGATGTAGGACGGAAGGTCCGAACTCCGTGATCATATCGTGTGTTTGAGTTTGCTTTGGCACACTTAATCTTATGTTATATTTCTTGTCGCCATTGTCCATAGCTCATTATTTATATCATCCACTATCTAGTTCATATAGTTACCCTTGTGTTAGTTTATATATCCTTGAACATATATTGCTTATATCTCTTTGCTAGGATATTTCTTGTTGTTCATATTGCTTATCCTAGCTCATATATCTTGTTGTATTTCATACTTGCTTGCTTATCCTAGCTCATATATCTTGTTGTATTTCATACTTGCTAGGATAACTTATTAATTAGTTTTTATTGGCATATAATCGGATTAGATTAGCATAACTTGCTAGGATAACTTATTAATTAGTTTTTATTGGCATATAATCGGATTAGATTAGCATAAGACCCTAACCACCCCCCCCCTCTAGGGTCTAACAGATACCTCATAATCCTTCTGACTGCTATCCAATGATCCATACTAGGGATGCTTAAGTATCTATCTAACATCCCAATAACATACGTAATATCCGGACGTGTACACACTTGAGCATACAATAGACTTCCTACAGCCGAAGCATAAAGAATCTTCTGTATTTCCTGAATTTCAAGGTTACCTTTAGGACACTGATTGAGACCGAATTTGTCTCCTTTAGCAACAAGGGTGTCACCTGGTCTGCAATCTTGCATGCCAAATCTTTTGAGTACTTTATCAATATAGCTCTTTGTGATAATCCAAGTATACCTTAAGAATGATCTCGATGTATCTGGATTCCTAATATAAAAGAGACGTCCCTAAGATCTTTCATCTCAAAATTCTTTGATAGAAATCTCTTGATTTCGTGCAACATGCATATATCATTAGTGGCAAGCAATATGTCATCGACATACAGAACTAAACTTGTAATATACACAGTCATCAACAATATTCATCTTAAAACCAAACTAGATAAAGTTCGCTGGAATAGAACCGAAGTTCGTCAGAAGCCTTCAACAAAGCTGAATCGAACACAAGGTTCGTCAGAAGCAAAACAAAGTTCGCTAAATCGAACCGAAGTTTGTCTGAAGTTCGAACCTCGATCAAATACCTCAGGTAAGCCCTCAAGCCTTAATTTCTTTAACCCCTTAAGGTTTGTTCTTGAACCGTCGACGCCACTTATGCTCCTTCAACCCTAGGGTTCCTAATGTTTCCGCCACTGTCTTCATTTGACAATGGGGCCGTCGTCGATACATCGCTAGCGGGGAGCTTTGGAGAACAACAACAACCAAAAAGAAATAAACTTTACAGTTCATTAGTGCAACCGATCCAAAAACCCAAAAGAAAAACCAAAATAAAAAAGGAACTTTTACTGTTCATCCGTGAACAGTTCTCAATAATCCATATAAAAACCTAATTTTAAATCTTAAACCCGTAAGAAATAATCACGGTGGCTCTGATACCACTTGTTGAACTTAATTGTGATTAAGTCATAGAGATTAAACATCAATAAGAGCGGAAGCTATACCTGAATCCATTTCTTAGATCTGAATTAGGGTTTTGATGATCTTCTAATATTAGGATTTCTCCTTTACTATCTCTTTAGATGGGAATAAGAGAATTGAGTGTGTTGACCCTAGATTATGGACCATAACCCCATATATATAGGTGTTGTACATTTATAATTTGGCCCCTCATCATATTATAATTCCAACATGATATCTGTACATTTAGCCCATGATTTATTTAAATACTCATTAACACAAATTGATTGATCACTTTATGTGGGTTATCTTTAAGGATAGCAATACACACTGATAAAAACATATGTGCCCACAAATTAGATTTAATTAGATCTAAATCCAACATTGCCATGATTGATGGTTATCTCCGGAAGATGCTTTCTGCATCTTTTTACAATGCATAGATCATCTACGTTTACAATGATAGGATGCTACTAGAGTTCTTTGATTCGTCTTACCTTCAACTTAGTAGAATTCATATTCTACTAGAAATAGGATTTGAATTAAGATAACCAATTCAACACCAAATCAAAGATCTAGTGCGACGTTTTTTTGCAGCATGTTCTCAAGAAAATTCCCGAGCTACAGCAACACCAACTTCGCCAATTCGGATCCAAGTGTTTGAGGCAATCTATAACAAAAGCATTTTGAACAAAGATTACCGTACTAGATAGAACTGATCCTAATTTTTTCGCTAGAAAGAATGAACCGTAAGCTACGTCTAAATAAACCATAGAAATTTAACCTGAGATTTTGTCAATAATTTTCTGCATATTATACTTTTATTTGTTATCCCTTTCAATAGTTAATGGAATAAATAGAATCAATCAAAAGAATCAAGATCCAAGGTCGACATATCTTCCAAAGAAACAGAGGATTCCGCTCAGTAATATCTCAACTTTATGAAACCAAAGAGATGAACTACATAGGGCAACAGACATTTATTCTTGGTACTGAAATCATTCTGAAGCATAAACTTAATTAATACGTTGATCCGATCAACTCAAACATTGGTAACTTTTACCTTCTAATAATATATTGGTTGATACTACCCTCCACAAAAGAGAAATTTAAATCCAGCCTCAGCCTACGAGCGCAAAATATCCGAACATGCAAATGACCCCCGCAACCAAAATTGACGCGACGGTAATATTTTTCGGCATCCTGCCTCCATCTTTTCTCAAAAACATGGCCTCAAGGATCGGCCAGCAGTTCGCCACTCCAAACGCCGACAGGAACAGCGGCACGAACATTTTACAGAAAAAGTCCTCTCTACTCGTTGCCTTCAAAACCCCCAACATACAGGAGCTCAAGTTCAACGCAGCCGCTGCCCCAAGCAATACAAAGTAAGGTGAAGATACGCCCAAGTCGAAAACCCCGTTATCATAACGATCATTTTGTCCTTCTTCCGTCGCTTTGTTTGTGAGAGTAAAACCGGGAGCAGAGATCCCCGTTTGGTTCATAATGAATTGAATGGTTCCGGAAGCAAAGGATGTCATTCCCTTGATCATCCACATTCTTTGGTCACTCCACCATGTTTGGATTGTGCCGTTGTCCATGAGAAATTCTATGAGATCTTGGGAATATGCGGTCACGAAGAGGTAAGCGTACAAGTAAAACCAAGGATCTGACAGCTGCAAGAGCATATATAGTTGCCACGAATTGGATTTCATTTCAATTAGTTATATAGTAGTATCCCCATATGTTCAATTCTGACAGATAGACCTCTGAGATTGCCTCTTGTACTCACTAATTTTCACCCAGGGTAATATTTGCCAAAATCAGACTGTGGGGCTATATTATATTTTCTTACACTAATGGAGTTCATATGTGAGTATAGTACTCCCAAGGTCTCATATTTCAAGATATAAATTGAGCAATCGGCTTTAAATATTATGTACAAACTAGTAAGTTGGGTTTTTGGTTAATCACGTTTCCAATCTAGAGTCAAAACAAATACTAGTCTATAAGAGACCCGGATTTACCTAACAAATTCAGATTGTGACCTAAGGGAGACTAAATTCAGTATAAAAGTCTGACCATGTGGCTAAGAATTTATTAATTTCAGCAAGGATCTTAGCCATGAAGATAAGTAACCGTAATATATGAATTTAAAGATTCATACCTTTGGGAAGAGGTGCACACCAAAGATGAGAGCTAGCTGAGGCAGGAGAGCATAAGTTATTAGGGGAATACACCAAAGTGGCCAGAATGCATAGTGCGCATAGCCCATGCCCATTAGTAGAGAGCAATTTCTTATACCGAATGTGAGGGGACTATACTTTGAGATGGCCACCTCCAGGAGCCCTACCGCCCATCTCTTGCACTGGCTCAGCGCATCATTCAAATTTTTTGGCGCATCGCCTAAAAATGCATACCTCTCAGGATCGCAAAATATGGATATCCAACCTTCACATTGCATCCGATATCCAGTGTGATAGTCCTCTACTAATGACCCATATCTAAATCCAATCTGGAGGGGAAAAAATGGAATCATATGATTAATTAAGCATAAATGCTTCCCAAAATGTAATTTATGGTTAAAAAATATTCGTAAACCATATGATAGATACCTTGTCTCCCCATTTTGTGTCAAGTTCATAGTTACAACCAGCAACTTCGTGTGCCCTTTTGAGAACGGACTCAGAACGCATTGAACCACGATTAGCATCGGTCATCAAAAACCACTTCAGATCGGAAGGAAATGGGCTGGGTCCAGGTGATTGTGGCCCATAGAGAGAGCGTCGAACGAAGAAGCATCCACTTCCAACATAATTCGGGCCCCGTAGCCCATCAAGGCCTCGCGGGTTTATCCGGAACAAGCGCTTGATCTCACTGCCGTATATATCATTCTTATTTAGCCCTCGAAAGCGCTGCGGAAACTGCACGTACGCGAGTTTGGGTGCGATTTCGGGGTCCAAAATGTAGCAGAGGGCTCGTCGTGGGGTTTGTGGGTCGTTCGAGCTCATGTCGCAGTCCAGAGTTAGGATGACTGGTGAGTTGGACATTATACTGGACACTCTCGTCTTGTATTGATCGTACATATATATATGAATGTTTTGTACGTCAGATTCAATTTAAACACAATCCTAGCTACAATTCTTTGAATTAGAAAAAAATAGATTAATTGCAGTAACACCCCTATACTATGAAGTTTTAGTCACTTATACTATATAAATTAACTATATTATTAGCTTTCACATTCTGTACGACTTACAGGACATTCTTTTTTGCCCTAGATTAGCAAATTTTATTTATTTCAACATGTGGTTCGAACCTAACAGTATATGTGCTAATAAAATAATTTAAGAGTTATAAGTGGCTATACTCTCATACTGTAGAGTGTGTTTCTACAATTGACCCACAAAGTAATACTAACCAAAGCATTCAGAGCACCAGCCTTGAAGTGATGAGTAGTTGTTGGCCGCTTCTCTCTGGAGACATATATAAGGTTCGGCATTGAATGGCCCATAATATCGAAGTCCTTGCTACTTTCTAATAGCACCTGGTACAATAAATTAAGGGGGAAACACATGAATTGCATTCATTAAAAAAAAAAAATTTTTTTGGGGGTGGGGGTGTTGGTTGGTTTGTGAAAAAATCGTGCATATCATATCAGTTAACTACTTGAGTTATTAAACTTTTGCGAGATAAATTGAGTGAACATACTGAACAGTGGCTTCTATACTCTAAGATATCATTGATTATTTGATTTAAACAGACATTTTGTGAGTAACTTGAGCAATTTTCTATGGGCCATTTTCTCAAATTTTTTATAAAAAAAATCCATAGGTCATGAAAAACTCCTCATAAGAATTCATTTTAAACAAATGTAAGAATGATAGCTATCAGTCCCTCAAATCTTTATTCCTTCAATACTAGACCCTTAAATCTTTGAAATTGTTCATACATTCGCCAAGTCTAAAGGGATCATGCAAATTGGTCCACTGCCAGTTTTTCAGTTAGTTCTTGAAGACATGATTATGTTAATTCTTAACCACCAAACTTAATTACCAAAGTACGCCTTAAAATGGTCGGAAGCACAAAAATATTGTTGGGAAAGCTTAGAAATGGGTTGGGGGATTTTTGACGTTTGAAGAAGATGATTTCTATGACACGCGCCTTTACGGAAGCGTGCTCGCACTGAACGAGTTCGTGAGGCACGAGAGTAGATAACCAAACCAAACACGAGTGCAATCCAATCCAAAATACGACAAACCAATCCAAACACAGAGATATATGTAATTCGACAATTTGTCTACGTCCACGGGGAGAGGATGGAAAGATTCCACTAAATCAAGGAGAGTACAAAGGGTTACAAATCTCTCGAACACTCAAACTAACCCAACCAAAAGATCTCTCAACTTGCTCACAAATTCTCCCTCTCAATATGCTTAGAACACTCTCTAATTTCTCATTAGGAACCCTAGAAAATCGTGTTTCAATATATACCAAAACACAATCCCAAAGAAAATAGGAAACAAAGCCCAAGACCCAGCACGACACGTGGTCGACCGCGACGGTCAACCAAAACCAACGACAGAACCCAGGAAACATTACAGGGTCTCACGGTCGATCGCCACAGTCGACCGCAACCAATCGACAGAAACTAAATTCCACTACAGGGTTTGGCAGTCGACCTCAACAAGTCCAGAAACCACCCAAGCTTTTGTGCACGTTTCCAGTTGACCGCGCTTACCTCGCGGTCGACCAGTGGAGATCCAAACCTGTATTATGTTTTTCTCTCCAATTCTCTACCTCGGTGAAGTTTTTTCAAAACTGAGCCGACACCAAACAAAGAGCACCATTACGTCGTCTCTACAAACTCGGCTGCACCAATGTGATTGCCTACGTGCCCCCTCTCCCAAGGGATCAAGCCGTCTGTAGTTCATCCAAATGACAGTCAACGGTCTTAACAATCACGAATGTGCAACAAGTTTCAACAATGATCAAACTTGTTGCTCGGAACCACCTTTGTGAGTATATCCGTCGAATTATCCTTCGTGTGGACCTTCACAATCTCCACATAGCTATTTTCAAGAACATCCCGAACGAAGTGATAAAGAACGTCAATGTGCTTCATCCTCGCATGAAAAACCTGATTCTTCGCCAAATAGATAACACTCATGCTATCACAACAAAGTGTGACGGACCACTGCGAAACACCAAGTTCCTCCAAAAGTCCCCGAAGCCGAATAGCCTCCTTCACAGGCTCTGTAATCACCATATACTCTGCCTCCATAGTTGACAAAGCCACTGTAGACTGTAAGGTGCATCTTCAACACACCGGCACACGGGTCAAAGTGAATACATACCCCGTCATAGACCGACGTTTATCCAAATCTCCAGCATAATCTGAATCAACATAGCCAATACACAACTGTCCACCTCTAGTGTCCTACTCAAAACATAAACCAATATTGAGAGTACCTCGAATGTACCCTAAAATCCATCTCACGACATCCTAATGACCCACTCCTAGATCGTGCATGTATCTTGAAATCATACTCACCACCTGTGACAAATCTGGCCTCGTATATACCATCGCATACATTAAGCTTTCAACTGCGCTCGCATATGGAGTCTTCGACATCAACTCTCAATCTTCAACTGTCTTTGATGAAAGATCAGCTAAAAGCTTCAAATGGGCTCTCAAAGGTACACTAACTGGCTTCGTATCCATACTAACATTAAACCGCTGTAGAACCTTCTTCAAATAAGCCACTTGTGTTAAAAAAATTTCCTTTCTCTTTGTCTCTACCGATCTCTACTGTTTGGGGAGAAAATTGATTGTTTCATTGTAGGATTCATTACAAACTTCAGACGTTTACAATGAAAACAAAAATAAGTCTTTTTATAAGACTTTTACACAATGAAAACAAAACAAAAGTACAATTCTCTTCAAACAAACGCAGAGATCGTTTATCGATCTTCTGCTTGCGTGGGATCTTGATCTGTGATGGGGATGTTGATATCCGTGGACTACCGTCGATCAGATCTGATTACTGAAAAAATCAGGCAGAGCTTCGTTGATTCGCGAAGGAATCAAGAAACCGTAGGGCTTATCTCGGCAACGGCGAGATAATTGCTCTTCTTAAGATTATCGCAACGGGATAATCTTAAGGAACGGACCCGGTAAACTGCAGATCTGACGAGCTCCTCTTCTTTATGCCGACGAACTGATCCGATCTCTCCTCCTCCTCTCTGAAATTCGTGCACCTTCAGTCTTCAATCCGGCAGGGCTTCGCCTAACCTCCAAAATTCCAGATCCCGAACTCCGTCGATTCGCGAAGGAATCTAGAAGCAGAAGCGCTTATCTCGGCAACGGAGAGATAATTGCTCTTCTTAGGATTACCACAACGGGATAATCCTAAGGAACGGACGCGGGTGATGCTGAATTGAAGAATCTCTCTCTCTCTCTTGCGTTGAAGAACTCGATCACTCTTCAGTCTGGCAGGGCTTCGCCAATTCTCCAAAATTCTAGATCTGAAAAAAAGAGGCTCCAGGGGCTGTATTTATAGGCTTCAAGGAGATCCGGGTGGTTAAAACCGCGTAACAACCTGTTTTTGGGCTTGGAGACACCTCTGGGTGTCTCGGCGAGGCCGAGACACCTCTGGGTGTCTCGTCCTGAGCCGAGGGCTTGAGCCGAGACACCCTAGGGTGTCTCGGCCTTGGCCGAGACACCTTGGGGTGTCTCGTTTGTGCCGAGACACCTCGGGGTGTCTCAACTCAGGCTGAGACGTTCCGTTTTGTACATTTGTCCGTTTCCACCGTAACTTCTTCATCCGAACTCGGATTTGAGCGATTCAAAGTGCGTTGGAAAGCCGACGAAGAGTTCTATAAGCTCCAATGATTAGATCATCTGTGGAATAAATGAGACACGAGGGGTATTTCACCGTTTGTGAATGACACGAGGTTCCCGATCAGTTCGTGTCTTTGTTATTCTGAAATTCCGTTACTTCACGTAGTTCGTCGATTCACTTCAAGCGTTCACTGACATCAATCAACCTTCTATGAATCGGATAGTGATGTTCATCATCTTTTCTTAGCACTGAGCTGTTCGTGGAGACTTACAGGCAATTTTTGATGCCTACATATACCCCCTCCAAAGCGTTCCAGACTCATCTCTTTTATAGAAGAGGCTGGAATACTTTGGATGTGATTGGTCCAGCCTTCGATCGGTGTAAAGGACCTGTAGTTAGCTTCAATTCTTAACTCCTTCGATTTTTAATCTATTCGATGCTTTGACGAATAGCTGAAGTTCTTTCGGCGTTGCGTTTATCGCCTGGCCGTCGTCGAAGTCTCAAATCTAAAACTGATGAGTTGAGTTTGGCTCGCGTCATTGAATTGATTTAGAACTGACCCTTTCCGTCACATCGACTCTTTCATTGCAACGCATTGATTGGCGTTGACCTAGGGTTACGCATTGACCGGCGTTGACCTTAGAGTTTTGAACGTCGTACGTTGATTTTTTGATTGTAACGCGTTGACTGGCGTTGACCTAGGGTTACGCGTTGACCGGCGTTGACCATAGGGTTTTGAATCACTATACGTTGACTTTCATTGCATTGCGTTGACTGACGTTGACCTAGGGTTACGCGTTGACCGGCATTGACCGGCGTTGACCTAGGGTTTTCGGATCGCCTGACGTTAATACAGTTTATACTCGTACGTTTGTTGGAGTATACACAGTTTAAGCTCTTAAGGTATTGGAGCATGACGGTCCTAAATGTTGGGGCTGCAGGACCAACTATTAAAGCTGATTCATCTGCATGTGTGGATCTTATCTTGGTGTTGTTGGATACTCGAGTCACGAGACCAACTAACGGAGCTGGTGCGTCAATGACTCACATTTATAGAATTTTTAGCAAATTCTCAGCCATCAACGGGTTTGATGAGCCTTTACCGACTACCGTTTGAGTCGAGCTAGCATGCGGATTGTTTAAGTTATTTCCGCATGTGATGTTAAGCTAAAAGAGTTAACCCTTTTAGTGCTACGATATTGAATACGTAGACTTCATCTTTCTCCTGTGAAAAGACTAAACAGCAACGTGTATCAGACGTTGACTTAGGATTTTTGGCAAATCCTCAGCCCTCAACGGATTTGACGTGCTCTTACCGATTACTATTTGAATCGGGCTTACATGCGGATTATTTTAAGTCCGTTCCGCATGTGACGTTGTGCTAAAGGAATGGATTCCCTTAGACTTGATGCTACGATATTGAATACGTAGACTTTGTCTTTGTCACGGGAATAGACTACCCGGCAACGCGTGTTAGGCGCTGACTCATCCTTACTTAGGATTCAGGATAAAAGTCCCCAGACTGGAATTCCGGTGTCTTCTTCAATCGGTGAAAGACTAAACCGGTAACGCGTGTTAGGTGTTGGCTTATCCCTGCTTAGGATTCAGGATAAAATTCCCCGTGCGTGTGAAGCACGGATTATGGTGTTATTAATAACAACCTGCCACAATGTCGAATATGTGGGGCTTTTGTCCTTTTTACGGTTAAGGACTAACCGGCGACGCGTGTTAGACGCTAACTTATCCCTTCTTAGGATTCGGGATAAAATTCCTCAGACTGGAATTCCGGTATCTTTTTCAATCGGTGAAAGACTAAACCGGCAACGCGTGTTAGGCGTTGACTTATCCCTACTTAGACTTCGGGATAAAATTCTCCAGACTGGAATTCTGGTATATTTTTCAATCGGTGAAAGACTAAACCGGCAGCGCGTGTTAGGCGTTGACTTATCCCTGCTTAGGATTCAGGATAAAATTCCCCGTGCGTGTGAAGCACGGATTATGGTGTTATTAATAACAATCTACCACAATGTCGAATATGTGGGCTTTTGTCCTTTTTACAGTTAAGGACTAACCGGCGATGCGTGTTAGGCGCTGACTTATCCCTTCTTAGGCTTCGGGATAAAATTCCCCAGACTAAAATTCTGGTGTCTTCTTACATCGGTGAAAGACTAAACCGGCAACGCGTGTTAGGCATTGACCTATCCTTGCTCAGGATTCGGGATAAAATTTCCCGTGCCTGTGAGGTACGGATTTTAGGAGTTGAAAAAGTGGTGTCTTTTCTTGAGGCAAAGACGAACCCGAAATGGGAGAGGAAGAATTTTATATTCTATCTCCCGGCACTGAAGAGGAAGAATTTTATATTCTATCTTCAGTTGGAAAGGAAACTCGAAGTGGGATCTCCACCCCCAGAATCCGAACAGATGAAACTAAGAGTGGGATCTCCACTCCGAGAATCGACAAGATTCGGATAACCCTAACTGTCGGAAGGTTTGATTACCGAACTAAAGATAAATTTCTCGTTTATCGAGAGTGAATTGTGGTTTTGGTCCTAACTATAGGAAGGTTTGACCAAGCGGGGGTTTGAGATGACCTTAACTGTAGGAATGTTTGATCACTCGATTTGAAAGTGGACCTCTCGTTCATTGGAGGAATCAAGAGGAGACTTTGGTTTTGGTCCTAACCGTAGGAAGGTTTGACCGAGTGGGATGTTTGAGACGATCCTAACTGTAGGAAGGTTTGACCGCTAGATTTGTGGATCTCTCATTCATTGGAGGAATCGAGAAGGGATTTTGGTTGTGGTCCTAACTGTAGGAAGGTTTGACCAGGTAGACAGTAGGAGTGGGAGTACGAATCATAGTAGGGGTGTTGACTTGTACAAATCACTCAAATGGGGTTCTTGGTGTTAAGTGATAGGGACTTAACACGAAAGGGTTTGACAATTTATCAAGGATGGACAGATTAAAATTCCAAGCATTATATCCAGACTCTAACCATGAAAGTGTTGAGTGCACGAATTCCAAGCATTATATCCAGACTCTAACCATGAAAGTGTTGAGTGCACGAACATAATGGAAGTTTGAATGGATTAAACCAGATCCAGACTCTAACCATGAAAGTGTTGAGTGCACGAACATAATGGAAGTTTGAATGGATTAAACCAGAAAAAATTTTAGTGGACCCACTGTCAATAAATTTGATCAGTGAGGGATTTTATAGTGGAAGACTATGAGTCATCAAATACCAATGGGAGTTTTGTGAGGGAAGATTGATCTAATGAAGTGATCGAATCTCGTCTCAGCAAAAGAGTGTTCGGAAATCACAGTAAGAGTTTAGTGTTTATCACTTTATTCATAATGATCAGGTTATCCCTAAGAATATTACATTTAACATTCTTCTGGAAACTTCCTGTTACATGAATCATCCACCCCTAGTTTCTTCGCGAAACTGGGTTTATCGTTGCATTCGGTTGCATGATCGGGTTATCCTTAAGAATATTAAGTATAAAATTCTCCAGGAACTTCCCGTTAACGGTAGGAAACAGTTTAGACTCATATACCTATTGGAGTATAGGAAGGAGCAGTTTATACTCTTATACTTGTCGGAGTCTTGGAAGGAGCAGTTTATACTCTTATACTTGTCGGAGTGTTGCCATTCTCATTTGGCTTTCTTATACTTGTCGGAGTGTAGGAAGGAGCAGTTTATACTCTTATACTTGTCGGAGTGTTTGAGACTCGGATTCAGAGGGTTAGCCATCGGTTAGCTTCTTTCGACCTTCCTCATTCTGAGAAAGCGTTCGGCCTGCTCTCCGCGTACCTTCAACTCTTTCCAGGTATTGAGCGGCTCTACTCCCATAACGTCCAAGATGTTAATGGACAAGTTGTTATGACAGGTTTGCAAGACGAATTCCTCCGTGACGGGATCCTTGCAGTTCATTGCCTGATTGCGGAAGCGTTTGATGAAGGTATCCACCGACTCTCCGTCTTTTTGTTTCTCATCGAAGAGTGTCCTGATCGACACTTCGGCGTCATCATCGAAGAAATGAGCGAGGAACATGCTCTCCAGGTCCTCCCAGCTGTTGATGCTTTCAGGCTTGAGACGGCGGTACCAATCGAAGGCAGGCCCGCGCAGTGTGCCAACGAATGATCGCACCATCAAGGGCTTGTTGTCAGAAATTATTCCCAAATGAGACTTAAAATATATTAAGTGCTGAGTAGGGGAACCATTTCCGTCAAACGGCGTGAAGTTGATCAAGTTGAACTTTGCCGGATATGGGATCGAATCCTACTTTCTTGGGTAGGGAGACGGAATACCGGTTCTTTTTATCCCCTGAACAGACATCAGCGCGTTGATTTTGCTCTCGAGGTCCTTTATTTTATCGTCCTCGATCAGCGCGTTGATTTTGCTCTCGAGGTCCTTTATTTTATCGTCCTCGTCTGTATCAGATCTTGGACGACTCCTGAGAGGAATAACGGGGCCACCCCCAGCATTGTCATCTTTGGTGAGACCACCCCCAGTATTGTTGTCCGTAGTGGGACCACCCCCAGTGTTCTGGTCAATGGGAGGGTTATCAGCCTTAAGGTGTTCATCCGTATCTGAATCGCTATCTGTTTGATTAGCATTGTTGCGATGGCTGGATTCACCGAATTGATTAGACAGAGCCCGAATTTGTTGATCATGCTCTTCCCTTATTCGTAGCATAGCCATTTCCATTTCGATCTTGAATGCCTCTTTCTGCTTGGCTAAGGCATCCTCAACCATTTTGGCTACTTCCTCGGTGTTAATCATAAACACTTCACGGGATTGTCCCGGACTGGATACTGTATTATCAGAAGCGATTGCTGAGTTAGCATCCAATGCTTCATCATCCGAGGATAACCCTCTCTGCATTCTCTGATAATCCCTTTGTCTAATAGTTCCTGATCGTAACCGGGTTAGACGATGCGATACAAGCGGATCAGAGCTAGAAGGTCGAATCGATTTTTCCTTATCAACCATATTGATAGTAACCTCTGGGGGTTCGTCACCTTGCACGACCGATCGTTTCTTACGGAGACGCTTTGGATTGGACTTAGCCTTTCCATTGGAGATCCTCTCAAATACTGAGACCCTCTGCGGAGCGGTCTTGGGGAAGCTACACGCTGATAATACTGCCCTGATAATTTTGGTACACGGACAGTGAAAGTCCATTTTCCGGGTACTTCTCTTTCGAGATTTATTCGTACCCCCAGCCCAATAGTACAACTCATCGACGTTGCGGTCAGAGCAACCTATCGGCTGTTTACATGAATTCTCAGGTATAACGCATTCTTCTGTCTGACGCATTTTCATCTGAGTAAACATCGCCTTGTTGGCGTCTACAGGAGTCACACACTTGGAATCACACCTTTGTGAGGGTAAAACCTTAACGGGATCCTGGTTTTCTGCACGCACCCCCAAACGGGCCGTTGTAGAAATCAACTTGTTAGGAGGTCGCGTACGACCCACAGTCTGGATGTTTGCTCGGGGTTCCTTCAATGGTCACAAGCGTTCCTTAACAGGCGCTTTGCCTCGATCTTCGGGTGGAGAACCGTGGTGATCCTTCAGAGGAATCCTAAACTTGGGGAAATCCCCGCTGCGGTGGGGCTTTACCGGAGGTTCGGGATCTGAAGTTGACAAAAGCTTGATGATAGTTCCGTTTGTTTTTGCCTTAGGCGCTAATTTGGCTTTTGGCACCCAAACTTGTTTGGATCTTTCCGTTTGTTTTTGCCTTAGGCGCTAATTTGGCTTTTGGCACCCAAACTTGTTTGGATCTTGGCGATCTCTTAACTGCCTCTTCCTTTTGCATTTCTGGATCTTGGCGATCTCTTAACTGCCTCTTCCTTTTGCATTTCCTATGCTTTTCGCACAAGGGTCCGGGTATGCGCAAGCAAGGCACAACGCTTCTGGATTCGCTCCTCGAGAGTAGAGCGGGTTCGTTTGACACAAATCCATTCGTTAATTGGAGGTCGGGAGGAGGATTCCGATGCTGGTCGTGGCGATAGATTAGCCACTTGGCGCTTTCTGAACTCCAGATCTGCTTGGTAATGGAGTTCATCCACCTGATCTAAAGCCTTGGTGAATTGGCGCGCGAGGCGTTGGCGTTTCCTTTGATGTGCTCTTTTTGATAGAGTTGGCGTGCCTTCAGCAGTCGGCTCCTTGATCGCAAAGGAGTTTAGATCTGCAGATCTGGTCTCATTGGATGCCGGTGGATCATTGCAAGGTGCAACTATAGCAGCGACGACGTGGAGATCGACTTCTTGGATCTTCAGATCTGGAGACCGGCGGATCTTCTGGGAGGAGGAGATCTTCCTGCACTTATGAGGAGGAGCAGATCCGGAGGAGGAGGAGGAGATGTATTCTTCAAATTTCTGCTGGTCGAATTCATACTCGACCTCTTCAGCCATGGGGATCTTGATCGTCGGCTGCGGCACGACAGCTTCGGCAGCGAAGCTGTTGGCTCCCACTGTGGTCGCCAGCTTGTTTGGGGAGAAAATTGATTGTTTCATTGCAGGATTCATTACAAACTTCAGACGTTTACAATGAAAACAAAAATTAGTCTTTTTATAAGACTTTTACACAATGAAAACAAAACAAAAGTACAATTCTCTTCAAACAAACGCAGAGATCATTTATCGATCTTCTGCTTGCGTGGGATCTTGGCCTATGACGGGGATGTTAATATCCGTGGACCACCGTCGATCAGATCTGAACTAAAAAAAATCGGGCAGAGCTTCGTTGATTCACGAAGGAATCAAGAAATCGTAGCGCTTATCTTGGCAACGACGAGATAATTGTTCTTCTTAAGATTATCACAACGAGATAATCTTAAGGAACGGACTCGGTGAACTACAGATCTGACGAGCTCCTCTTCTTTATGCCGATGAACTGATCCGATCTCTCCTCCTCCTCTCTGAAATTTGTGCACCTTCAGTCTTCAATCTGGCAGGGCTTCGCCTAACCTCCAAAATTCCAGATCCTGAACTCCATCGATTCGGGAAGGAATCTAGAAGCAGAAGCGATTATCTCGGCAACGGTGAGATAATTGCTCTTCTTAGGATTACCGCAACGGGATAATCCTAAGGAACGGACGCGGGTGATGCAGATCTGAAGAATCTCTCTCTCTTGCGTTGAAGAACTCGATCACTCTTCAGTCCTGCAGGGCTTCGCCAATTCTCCAAAATTCCAGATCTAAAAAAAAAGAGGCTCCAGGGGCTGTATTTATAGGCTACAAGAAGATCCGGGCGGTTAAAACCGCGTAACAACCCGTTTTTAGGCTTGGAGACACCTCTGGGTGTCTCGTGACTTTTTTAGGGCTGGAGACACCCTTAGGTGTCTCAGCTTGGGCCGAGACACCCTTGGGTGTCTCGGCCCAAGGCCGAGACACCCTTGGGTGTCTCGGCCTTGGTTGAGACACCTTGGGGTGTCTCGTTTGTGCCGAGACACCTCGGGGTGTCTCAACTCAGGCTGAAACGTTCCGTTTTGTACATTTGTCCATTTCCACCGTAACTTCTTCATCCGAACTCGGATTTGAGTGATTCAAAGTGCGTTGGAAAGCCGACGAGGAGTTCTATAAGCTCCGATGATTAGATCATGTGTGGAATAAATGAGACATGAGGGGTATTTCACCGTTTGTGAATGACACGAGGTTCTCGATCAGTTCGTGTCTTTGTTATTCTGAAATTCCGTTACTTCACGTAGTTCGTCGATTCACTTCAAGCGTTCACCGACATCAATCAACCTTCTGTGAATCGGATAGTGACTTTTATCGTCTTTTCTTAGCACTGAGCTGTTCGTGGAGACCTACAGGTAATTTTCGATGCCTACATCTACCCCTAAAATGCGCTTTGCCTCACCTAAATCCTTCATTTAAAACTCCTTTGAAAGCTGAATTTTCAACTCATTTATAGCGGATATGAAAATAGAAGTAACCAACATGTCATCAACATAAATCAATAAATAAATATACGCACCTCCTTTCTACTTGCGAAAATACACGTAAGGATCAAACTCGCTCTGAGTGTACGAATGACCAATCATGAAACCATCAAATCGCCTATACCACTGTCGAGGATATTGCTTCAAACCGTATAGCGATTTCTTCAACCTACAAACCAACTTATCCTTCCCTGCAGCTCGGAATCCCAACGATTGAGTCATATATATTTCTTAATCAAGATCATCATGAAGAAATATCATCTTCACATCCAACTGATCTAACTTTAAACCATACTGTACCACCAAAGCTAGCAAAATCTGAATCGAAGAGTGCTTCACCACAGGAGAGAAAACCTCGTTATAATCAATACCTTCCTCCTGAGCATAGCCCTTCACAATCAACCTAGCCTTGAACCTCACTAGAGCTCCTTCAATGCCCTCCTTCTTCATGTATACTCACTTGCAACGAATCGCCTTCCGCCCATTTGGAAGCTCAACAAGCTCTCATGGATCATTCTTATGAAGAGACTCCATCTCCTCATGCATAGCTAACTGCCACGACTCAGCCTCCAGACTCTACTCGGTATCTCTAAATGTAGTAGGCACCAACTCATCGATACTCTCCACCGGAAGTGCATACGTAACTACTGTGTCGGTATACCGTGCTGGCATCTGTATGTCTCTCATCTATCTCCGAATCGCAATAGAATCCTGAACCTTAGCCGTCGGTCCCTGATCCTGCACATCTATACCTGTATCCTCCTCGTCGTTATCGTGCTCACCTAGCGTCACCTCAGTCGGCACTCTAATAGATATTATACCATCTGGACAATGTGGAGTGGCATCGATCTCTACCACCAGTGATATCTTCTCTGTTGGGTCGCTCTCCACCTGATGAGAGCTGGGAAGCTTTAAGATAGAAGCCTCATCAAATGTGACGTCTCTACTCAGCACAATCTTCCTATCAACTGGATCCCATAGCTTGTATCCCTTGACATCATCCTTGTATCCTACAAATATGGTCTTTCTAGCTCGATGTTCTAATTTATCTATCTTCACATAATAAAATACAGGGCACCCAAATACCTTAAGGTGGTCATAGTCGTGTGCTAGCTCTCCCGACCACATCTCCATAGGGGTCTTCCCCTCAATCTCAGATGAAGGCAGCATGTTAATGAGGTGGCTCACATATGATAGTACCTCAGCCCAAAAGATCTTTTCCAAACCACTCTGTGATAATAAGCATCGGACCTTCTCCAGTAAAAACCGATTCAACCTCTCTGCCACCCTATTTTTCTACGGTGTATGACTAACTGTGAAGTGTCTCTCTATGCCCTCGTCTCGACATAGCTGCTGAAAGGGGTCTGATGTATACTCGCTGTTGTTGTCGGATCGCAACATCTTGATCTTTCTCCCAGTCTACAATTCTAATCTCTTCTTTCACTCTACAAATAAATCTAGGACTTTACTCTTCTTCGTCATGGTGCACACCCAACAATGCCTAGAATAGTCACCAACGAATATGACGAACCAATATCGACCACCAAGTGATGCCGTCTTGATGGGACCCTAAACATCTGTGTGCACGTAATCCAGGATGCCCCTCGTCCTATAGATGGTTATCCTGAACTTCACCTTTGTCTTCTTGCCAAGAACAAAATGCTCACACAAATCAATCTTCCAACTCTTGGCTCTCTTTAATAGCCCCTGCTTGCACAAAGCCTGCAGTGACTTTTCTCCTGTGTGCCCTCACTTATAGTGCCAAAGTCTACTCATGTCCACCTCTGAAATAGCTGAAGCTACCAACCTCGGTGTTTCCCTTCAGATAATACAAGTTTTGACTGCGGACTCCCTTCATCGCCACCAATGATCGCTTAATAACCTTTGCTACAACATCCTCAAAGGTTACCATGAATCCCTTTGCCTCCAAAGCTCCAACAGAAATAAGATTCTTCTTCAGCTGTGGAATAAATCTCACTTCTTTTAATTCACGGACTACTCCATAGTGCATCCGGATCCTCACGGTACCTATCCCACAAATGCCATAAGATTGATCATTTCCCATGATAATAACACCCCCATCGAGTCTCTCAAATGATACAAACCAATTTCGCCTAGGGGTCACATTATAAGTAGTGCCAGAATCAAGCATCCAATCTGATGCATCCACATGGTTCACCTCCGAAGTAATCAATAGAGAAAAGCTCGGATCATCGGAATCATCGCCTTTTGTAATATTCACCTCATTAGCCTTCGGGCCCTTATTTTTGTCATTCTCCTTCTCTTCGAATTTCGAGCAGCCTCTCTTCTAATGTCCTTGTTCCTTACAGAACACACAGTGGTTCTTAGCTAACTGGTGATGGCCTCTAGACTTTGACCTGTTCCTATTATCACCTCTCAGATATGGGCTTCTACCTCTCGTCGATAACGTCTCTCCTGAAATACTAGCGTGGGAAGTCTCCTTGTCCTTCCTCCTCAAATCATAGTTCGTCAAAGCATTAGTAACTTTACTATATGTGATAGAAGATCTCCCGTTCAACAAAGTAAGCACGAATGTATCATACTCCTCATCTGGTAAGGAGCCCAAAAGAATAATAGCCTTGTACTCATCCGTAATCTTCTCATCCACATTAGCTAAGTCCGACAACAACTTAGTGTAGTTATTCACATGAACTGCTAGTGAGGTGCCCCTAGACATCTAAAATCTAAACAATCTTCACAGCAAGTACAAACGGTTCTCAACACTCTTCGTTAGGTACTTATTGTTGAGAATCTTCCACATCTTCATTGCAGACGACACTCCAATCACATCATACTTCAGCTCCAGTTCCAAACAGGACCTGATCACCCCACAAGGGTTCATATTCATCTTTTCCCATACCGCTTTTTCATATTTTTGGTGGCCTCTCATGGACCATGATGGTCTCCTCCAAATTTTGAGTATTGAGCGCATGTTGTACGTCGCTCATCCGCAAATCAAAATTGATCTTGTTGTTATATTTAACCACACTAATTTTACTGTTCTAAAAACCAACTTGAACTATACCTGCCATCATACTGTTTTCACCAACTTCTTCTCCCATACTCACAAACTCCAAATTGTAGAGGAAAAAAAATTCAAACTTGATAGAATTTAGAAGTTACCTAACTGAACCCTAGAACGGATTACAAATAGATCTCCTAACCATATAAGGGAAGCAAAATCTTAAACGGCAACCCCAAACACTATCTCCACCCGAAGCCTAGAACTCCAAGAACTAAGCTTCCACGACGAATCTTCCTCCACCTAATGCCAAAACGCTAGATCTGAAATCTGAGCTCTGATATCAATTGTCGCGCGCCTTTGCAGAAGCGTGCTCGCACACCGAACGAGTTCGTGAGGCACGAGAGAAGATAACCAAACCAAACACGAGTGCAATCCAATCCAAAATACGACAAACCAATCGCAAACACAGAGATATACGTTGTTTGGCAATTTGCCTACGTCCACGGGAAGAGGATGGGGAGATTCCACTAAATCAAGGAGAGTACAAAGGGTTACAGATCTCTCAAACACTCAAACTAACTCAACCAAAAGATCTCTCAACTTACTTACAAATTCTCCCTCTCAATATGCTCAGAACACTCTAATCTCTCCTTAGGAACCCTAGAAAATCGTGTTTTAATATATACCAAAACACAATCCCAAAGCAAATAGGAAACAACGCCCAAGGCCCAGCATGACACACAGTCAACCACGACGGTCGACCGAAACCAATGATAGAACCCAGGAAACCCGCCACAGTCGACCGCAACCAATCGACAGAAACTAAAATCCACTACAGGGTTTGGCGGTCGACCGCGGCGATCGACCGCACCAAGTCCAGAAAACCACGCAGGCTTTTGTGCACATTTCCGGCCGACCGCGCTTGCCTCGCGGTCGACCGTCGGAGATCCAAACATGTATTCTATTTTTCTCTTCATTCTATAAGTTATAGATTTTAAATTAACGGATTTTGGGTTTAAACACATTAAGAACTGTCTTGGCTAATATCTCCTGAGAATGTTATATTTGAGAGTAGATTCCCCTCAAATTTAATGTTAACTGGCTTGAGAGGCCAACTTACGAGGGTCCTTAAGGATTTAAAAGATGTATGAGTATGAGCAATTAGATGCTACCACCAAATGAATGACAAGCTAAGTACAGTACTCTGTTAAGCAATACAATTAAGTGTAATGAAAGTAACTAATCAACTTTATTCCCAAAAGAAGAGAAGTCGTGATGTGGCAGTCGCCAGCATCATGACACATTTTCTTTATTTTTTTAAGGCAAACAATATGGGGAGATGCCCTATTCAAAAGATTTTATAAAGTTAAGCCTCCAAAGAGATTATGCAAAGATTAAACATGACACACTTTCTAATCAGGAGCTCCTTAAAAGATTGAAAGGCTACCTTTACAATTCTATATTAATTCACATGGTTTAAAGAACTCACATGTGATTAGAGAAACGTTAATTGTATACTAGTAGTACTTTATTTTTATTTGTTTTTTATGGAATAGTACTTTATATAACTAGTTATACGAGTTGTTTTACATAACTCGATCTAATGAGCATCACGAAATGTTTCGAGTATCCATTTACAGCATTTTAGATATAAATTGAGGGAATTTGACCCCCAGGGTTGAGCTATTGGGCCGTACAAAAGGCCAAGAGCCAAATTAAGCTCAAGGCTTAAAGTTACGCGCATACGTGAACATCCTGAAACATTTCGTACCATATTAGAAGAGCAGTCAGAGTCAGATGTGTATATCATTAAAAATGTTCCGACTTGCGATCCAATCAGGATTAATTGTTTTTAGTGGTTTCGAATCCAAACAGATTAGCTAATTTGATCTATCTTCATGCATGGGTTTACAGCCTAACAATTTAATTGTTAGAAAATTGTGCGATAAATAAAATTTTCTAATTTTGAAGAAGAAAAACATGTGTACGTTCAGGTAGAAATTCATCACTTTTATTAGAGCATTCAATTGGTAAATGTTTAAAATTACCTGGACAACTGCAGGATGATCGCGACGGGTGTAGCTCTTCCATTTCTTAAAAGCATCGCATTCTTCAGCATTGTTTTCCAAATGATCACTACGAACATAACCCTTCTCCATCACATTCTCAACGTTTTCTTTCATTTTCTCGTACATCATCTACATAAGAAATAATAAATTTTTGCAAAAAGGAACATTTTTCAAGCAAATGAAATGATCCATGCATGTTCAAAAAGGAAGAAGGAAGTTGCTATGTTTAAGATTGATTTTGCAAAAGCCTTTGATTCCATTGACTGGTTATTCCTCATTGAATTGTTGAAAGCTAGGGGTTTTGGTAACAAATGGTGCTCTTGGATTCTTCACATTATATCATCCTCCTCTTGTGCAGTTCTTGTTAATGGCTCACCGACTAAATTTTTCTCATGCAAACGTGGTCTCAAGCAAGGTGACCCTCTTTCTCCAATGTTATTTAACATTGCCGTTGATGTCTTGAATAAAATGATTATGAACAATGTTGAGGAGGGTCTTTTATCATCTCTTGGGCTCAAAGAACCTCTCAATCAACTAAGAATACTTCAATTTGCCGATGATACTCTTCTTTTTGCTAAAAGCTCTTTTAAGGATATCTCTATTCTTAAAACTATTCTCTATATTTTTGAAGACATTTCTGGATTGAGTATCAATTACTCAAAATCATCCCTCATATATTTCGGAAGATATCCTTACAAAGCACAAAGACTTGCATCTTTTTGGACTGTAAAGTTGAATATTTACCTATTAAGTATCTTGGTCTACCTCTCAAATATGGCAAACTTGCCAAATCAAATTGGCAACCCCCGTTAGATAATCTTTATAGCAAGCTGGCCTCCTGGAAAAAAACTTCTCTATCGTATGGAGGTAGACTGATACTTTTGAATTCAGTTCTTACATCAGTCCCTCTATACTATATGTCTTTTTATAAGCTACCTATATGGCTTTCCAAAGAAATAGACAAAGTTAGAAAAAATTTTCTTTGGACAGGCAAAGCAGATTCAAATAACTTCAAATGTTTAGTGAGCTGGAAAAAAGTATGCTTAAGTAAAAAAGAGGGAGGTTTGGGTGTTAAAGACATCAATTTATTCAATTACTCCTTACTATCTAAATGGTTATGGAAATGTATGGACAAAAATTCTTCAACTGGAATCTTTATCCACAATTTATATGCACCTGAGGGTTCTTTCTTGCAATCCAGGAATTACAATGCATCTAATTCATCTTTTTGGAATTCTGTTCTATCTATCAAAGATGCTTTTTTCCATAACATTAAGTGGTCTATTGGTTCTGGAGATAATGTAAGATTCTGGGAAGATAAGTGGGTAGGATTTAATACCCTTGCAAGTGTTTTTCCAGAATCTTATAGGCTAGCCCTCTCCTCTAATGTTCCTATCAGTAGCCAAGGTAACTTCTATGACAATGATTGGCAATGGCATTTGCTGATGAAAAGAAGTATCTCTCCAGGAGCACAAGCAGAAAAATGTCTATTCTGAATCTTATCAGGGACTTTCATGTATCTCCCAACTATGATCAACCCCAATGGAATCTCACTCCTAATAGACAGTTCTCTGTCAAGTCTTTCTACAGCTTTCTTAATCAAAGAGGAGTTATCAACCCCTTGTACAAAATTATCTGGAATCCTATTGTCCCCTCTAAAGTTCGTATCTTTCTTTGGCTCCTTACAAAAAACAAATTGCATACAAAAGATGTTCTGCAACTAAAAGGTTGGAATGGAGATTTAGCTTGTTCTTTCTGCGGTCTTGTACCAGAGACCAGGGAACACTTATTCTTCTCATGCCCTATAACCGTGAGAGTCTGGGAACACTTCAGGATCTACTACTCACCTTTTAATTGGCCAAGTACTTTGGATGATCTCTTGCTCAGTCTTGAAAGTCTGCATGAAATTCAAGGGCTTCTTTGGCGTATTTTTCTTGCTGCAGTCTGCTGGAATATATGGACATCAAGGAACAAATGCATTTTTGAACGAGCTCCTTTCTCTTTCAAATCTATTATTAACTCTACAATATCTGCTATAAATGCTTGGGCAGGCTCTGGAAGTGGATTAGCATCACAGAAGATTAAGGTCAAACTGGAGGAAGACCCAATTCAAAGAAGCACCTGATATTAGAGAAGTGATGTGGCTGATCCTTTTTGGGGTTTTTGTAAAACTTTCCTATATGGTTTTTTCTTTTTATATCTATTGGGCTATAGAAAGCTTAGTTTCTCTTTTCTATATATATGGCTGGCTTTTGTTCTTTCCTATATCTGTGTCAACGGTGAATGACGGCAAGGCCCTCTCTTCACCTTCATGGATGTTTGAAAGAAGAAAGTTATATATCACTAGTCTTGAGAAACTACTTTTTCTATCTTCCAATACATGGATACATTTCGTATCCCACTTTTGTAACAAATCTTTTTTATAATATAAATGACAGGGTATATCCCTTGTTTTTTGCTAAAAAAAGAAATAATAAATTTTCTTTTGAATAACCATGAGGAATAATATATTACACAGTTAAGTTAAATATAAGTAGCCTCAGCAAAGGTAAATAGTTCATTAATTTATCACTTTTTTTTGGATGAAAAACTTTAAACTTGTATAAATCATGAAGAAAAATCAACTTGCTTTCTCCAGTGACAGTAACACTTCCTCTCAAGTAGTCTTTTCCCAAAAGCTCATCAACTTGCTTTCTCCAGTGACTGTAACACTTCCTCTCAAGGTCTCATGCATTCAAACGTATGGCAGTGGCACCCAATCTTAAAAAGAGGCTACTCACAGGCTCATAGGCATGAAATCTCTAATCTCTTAAACACTCTAGCTCATTTCTCTATTTCAGGTAACCTCAGTCATGATAAGATCATATGGCCATTTCAAGCTTCTGGAACTTTCTCTGTTAAATCCTTCTATGCTAGCATCACCCATGGGGGAGTTATTTCGAGCCACTTCAAATCTATTTGGAAGTCCCTTGCTCCACTGAAGGTGAAAGTTTTCTTTTGGCTTGCTAGTAAACTTAAACTGAATACCAGGGATGTTTTGTTGTCCAAAGGATGGTCTGGCACTCCCTTCTGTCCTTTTTGCAATGGAGATCCAGAATCCCAAGACCACTTGTTCATAACATGTGCTTTTCCCTCCCAAGCATGGTCTTCCCTCCTCTTCCTCTTTCCATCAGATTCCAAGCCATTGCACCTGGAGGATATGATCTCGGCAAATAAGCAATCTTTTGGTCATGATCTTGCAACTATCTGGAATATTGTGCTTCAATGCTTTTGTTGGTGTATATGGAACAGTCGAAATAACCTCATTTTCAACGGCATTGCAATTTCTCCACTCCAAATTGCCGCTAATGTTGCTAGATTCATCTTATTTTGGACAGGCAGCTCTGCTTCTAAATCTGGGATCAAGCAGCATAAGGCGGCCATCAACTTGGGATTCAAGAAGATAGCTCAAACACACATGGAGGCGGCGGTGGATGACAACTTCTCAGTAACTAATTGATCATCGGCAGTACTTTGGGTTGAAAATGAAAGGATGGTAAGAAGATTCCATAGGGCGGCTATCCTAAGGGAGTTCCAGGCACTTGTGAAGTAGCTAGCGGCAGTTTATGTGGGCGTCTACTTTTCCTTCTGTTTGCACTGCCTGGTTTCATAGCCTTCTTTATATTTTCTGTTTTGGAGGATTTGTACTGTGGTTTGTGTTACCAGGTGCTCAATCACATAGTTGTCTTCTCTTTCCTCTTTTTTTTGTAACAGGGAACCTCTCCCTGTCTTTCAGTCAAAAAAAAATCATGAAGAAAAATCATAACTTGCCCATTAGACTACAAAGCTCAGGAAATTAAAAAAACATCATATAATTGTCGATTCTCCTTGAATTTAATCTAAACTAGATTTTTTTTCTAATTAATAGATTCAAATTTCTTAGGTAACATTTTTTGCTTCGTTATCCTTATGTACGTGTATGCTTCAATGTTTTTAGAATAATCATCCATATTACATATTAACCATTTTATTTTATTTTTTTTGATGACTAACCATTGAATAATTTCAGCTGACCAAACTTAGATACCTGCTCCCAAATACAAACTTAAGGAAACTTCACGATAAAAGTAAATAAAAAGACAGAAGTTTTATGAGAAATATCTATATATATCCACATACGTCCTCTTGTATTTTGACCCAAAAAAAAGCCCCGGAATCTTTGCGTCTCGCGACCTGTGACTACACATTCAGTTGCTTAGGGTATGTTGGGATACCATGATGATTATTGTACAGTGTTTTTAAAAGGCCGTGGTGTTTTTCTCCAAAAGTACTTCCATAATATCATAGTAAGTATTTTTGGTCAATGATAGTTTGGTCTTTTATGATATTTATATTAAACATATTTTTTAATATATTAAATATTAACTGGGATACCATGATGATTATTGTACAGTGTTTTTAAAAGGCCGTGGTGTTTTTCTCCAAAAGTACTTCCATAATATCATAGTAAGTATTTTTGGTCAATGATAGTTTGGTCTTTTATGATATTTATATTAAACATATTTTTTAATATATTAAATATTAACT
>NC_033798.1:88960512-89026622 GCF_001876935.1 Asparagus officinalis
TATATATATATATATATATATATATATATAATTAACATATTATAATATTATATATAACTAATAGATTACATTGTTATATACTGTACATAATTGTAATATATATTATATTATGATACTTGTTGATGTCAATTATCAAATAGAGGGTTTGTGTGGTGATTTGTGGAATGATTAGGGACCTCTAACTCCTTTTGATGATATATATATATATATATATAATTAACATATTATAATATTATATATAACTAATAGATTACATTGTTATATACTGTACATAATTGTAATATATATTATATTATGATACTTGTTGATGTCAATTATCAAATAGAGGGTTTGTGTGGTGATTTGTGGAATGATTAGGGACCTCTAACTCCTTTTGATGAGTGGTTCTAGGACTTGTTGTTCTTCTTTGCACATAAAGAAACTCGTAAGAGGGCGGAGTTGGGTTCTCCGGGTGTTCCTCCAATGATCAAGTCAGTAATTGATTTTAAGTGAAAAAAATAGAGTTAGCTCTCTGTTACGTAAAAAAAAGGCCAGAGAATATAACTTGGGCCGAATCCAGCTAGGCAGCTGAGTCGGCAGACATGTCCTATGTGTCGGTTGCTAAATGAGGTGAGTCACCTGGTCATTCATTGTGGGAATGACAACAGATGCTTGGTGTTGACCGGGTCCAGTGAGTCATAAAGACTATGGGGGCTAGGGTAATGATGATTTTGTCAGTGCAGTTAGTGCGAGATTAGTCGGCTGGTGAGGAGTTCGAGGTAACTATCGTCTTTCGACTCCTCAGATCTAGAGCAGAGAAGTATCGCCTTTTGACTCAGTTAAGCGATGTGTCGGCTAATAGTGGACCGAGTCATATCGTTAGTGGTCAATTGAGAGGTTGGCCAAGTAGTACCGCCTTTTGACTCGGTTACTTGAGACATCGGCCAATCAAGTCGGCCGTACTATGTCGGATATTATCCTAGTTTTGAATTAGTTTGGTTAGGCAGGGTATAAGACACGTGTCGACTTCTCATTGGAAATTAATATTTTTTATTTTTAGGGGTTATAACAGTTGGCCCCTTTCACTTGGAGTCGACATAGGCTGGGTCCGAGTGAAATGAGACTATGGATTTACTAAGTTACGAGGTGCATTAATGAGGGGTGACTGAAAAGACTCTTAGATGTGACGTTGTTTGTGCCAGAGGACATCTCTTGGCTGTCGTCGCCTCTTCTTTCATGCCTTGATTGCGAGCAATTTAAAGTAGGTATGTCTTATCTCGATTCTAAAGAAGCCATTTTGAATTTTGGAATTAATCTTAGTTGTTGGCTTGAAACTGATTCAGTCATTGAGATGTTAACATCTGTCGATCTAGCTGTCTATAAGTACGATGGTGCTTGGTGGGAAAATTCAATGAAGAAATTGAGAATTAAATTTGTATTATTCTCTCTGACAAACTCAGAAAAAGAATTAATTATAATTCTCTCTTTATAATCTCTCTCTAACAAACTTAGAAAAAGAAATTATAATTTCCTCAATTGGTTTTCCGAATTACAAAAGAGAAAAAGATCAACTGAGATCCTTCCCTTTGTTTAAATCTTGGTTCTTCACGGTAGCGATGAGATGCCTCCCTCGAACTCGTGTCAAGTTTGCTTCTCGTTGACAATCCGACATTTAAACTCGTGGAACACAGTTGAATCCTCTTGATTTATATCGAGGATAACTTGCGTGGCAAGTTTGAAAATAACTCTTAACGAGTTAGGGAACTCTGAGCGAGTTATAACTCTGTGGAAGAGTTAATTGGTTTAACCGAAATCGGTTTCAAGCCAAAGAAAATCTCCAAGAGTATCTCCAGAAGATCCGAAGATTGACAAGATCCGATTTGCCCAAGAGATCTCTCCTGATCCCAAAAATCTAGCTTTTAACTCAGTTGAGTTTGTTGAGATTTATAGGGGGATTAAGGGGTGTCACTACCCCCTTAATTAGCTCCTAAGTGGGGGAGTGATCCCCTCAAATCATGGAAAATTATTTTGAAACTGTTCAGCTCATATTTGAACGAGTCAAACGCAAAATCCGCATTCTGGCATGAATTCTGCGTTCGATCGCAGTGTCTGGAAGCTCGAACACGGCGTCTGGAAGATTGGACGTAGCGTTTGGAAGCTGCGTTTGTAGCGTATAGAAGCTGTATTTGTAATATTTGGAAGCTGCGTTTGCAGCAATTTGGAAGCTGCATTGGCAGCTTATTGAAAGCTGCGTTGGCAGCTTAAAAGCTATTTGGCAGCGGATGGAAGCTGCATCTGCAGTAGTTAAAATCTGCGTTAGCAGCATTTAGGAGCTGCGTTTGATAGCGGATGAAAGCTGTGTTGGCAGCATTTAAGAGCTGTGTTTGGCAGCGTTTAGGAGCTGCGTTTGCAGCTGGGTTGAAGTTGTGTTTGCATTGCCTTGACTCTGGAATGAGGCCACTTGCATTTTAATTTGAAGAGACCGTCAATTTGTAGTCTCTTTTGTTAGAGCGTTGCAAAGATTTTCATCATGTAACCTTCATCTTGTCTCCTTAAAAATATAAGAGTCGTCAAATTGTAACCCCCGATGTTGATTGTGAAGACTGTTGAATTAGAGCTTTCATCGTTTGTTGTAAAGGTTGTCAGATTATAACCTTCATTGATCTACATGAAAGTTTTTAAATTGTTGCCTTCTGGAAGCCGTCAAATTATAACTTCCATTCTTAGTGTTTGATGGGGATCAACTATCTGTAGTAATTTTTAGACAGCCTACAGATAGCTGTGAGGACAGAGATTTGTTTGTTTTTGAAAATCTCTAAATCTTAACTGAAAAAGAGAATTTTGGTCGTTCTTCATCTTCCGACGATCTTCTAAGAATATTTTGATGGCATCTTTCACTCTTAACGCTCGATAGGGTCAGTTGGAGATGCTCCACTAGAAGGTGACACTGCCACATTTGAGGTTGTTGTACGAGAGGTTTGATATCTCTCGGTCTTACAAGCTGACAGCATCGACGAAGTCGCATACAATTTTTAACCATGATGTGAGTCAGGCTCCATTATACGTAAAACATCTTGAGTGCGATTTGCGCCTACCCCTACACCCCTTCCTTTTCCATGTCATTACCGCTTTGGGGGTTTCATCGATGCAAATGAAACGGAAGTCAATCGTGACTGTAGTTGGATTTGTGGTCATCTGTCATTGGTTGGGGTCAAACAGATCTTGAATGTGCTTGCTCATCTAGTTAGCGTCAAGGTGCACCAGCGCGAGGCTCACTTCTATTTTTAGGGGGCGAGAAGATTACACATTATCACCAGCCCTCCTGAATCGAACAAGGACTGAAAGAAGAAATTTGTATGGGTCTTGAGGATGACTCTAACTTAGGTTGTTCGAATTGATCTGAGAACGTGAGGGAGACTTTGACGGTGGGACCTCTGTCGAGTACTAAGAGGCAAGTGCTGGAGAGGATCAAAGCGTATACCAGCTCCTACAAAATGGAAAACTTACTCAATAATTCTATTTTTTGGGTAGTTGGCATCTTTCCTGTGCCACCTACGCCCAAAGATGATGAGAAGGTGGTCAGGATGACTATACGCTCGGAGGAAGCTACCAAGGCACCTAGAGTTGGACTTGCTGGAGCCTAAGAAGAGCTCCTAACAAGGACAGTGAAACGTCGTTGTCAGGATCTAGCCCGTGAGGAGGCTGCAGTGGTTCATGTTCAAGCAGCTGATGTGGCTGGTCGAAGTTGGTGGGGCCGTCACCTATGGCCGGTCGGGTCGAGAAGAGGAAGACGTTGAGGAAGGTTAGCGGCCAGGGTCCTAGAAGGGCAATTGAGGTGGAGACCAAAGTCATCAGTGTTGATGATGGGTCCCTAGCTTGAGAAGAGGGGTCAACCTTCAGAGGGTCGAGGCAAAGGCCGAGGCCAAGGCTCTAGGAGAAGGTGACATTTCAGTAGAGACAGAGGTCCCAACAGGGGGCGAAAGGGCTCTAGATGCCCACGCTAAGTTGACCCATCATTAGGGGAAGGAGCTGACTAGAGAGGGGGTGTCTCCCTCTGAGGAGTATGGATGACTATTTTCTCACCGTGTTGACTAGATTGACTCTAAAATATAGGACAAATTAAGGATGCTACTGATAGGATCTCCCAAAATTGGTCCTCGATATGAGAACGAGCTGACTCTGGAGAATAGACACCAACCTACTCATCATCTTGATGTGAGAGCATTGGTGCTTGAGTATCGGGTTTCTCAATCGAAGGCCGTGGAGCAGTTTTGGCTTCCCAGTGACAAAGAGATTTGGAAAAGTCCTAATTATCAGTCTGCATCTAAGCCTCAGGAGTTATCTGGTTCATGGGACTCTTGTCGAGCAGGAGATATTTGGCCGAATATAACAAGTCTAAGCTTCATACATTAAGCTTCATAAGGAGTTGGCTACCTAGAAGACCAATCTGGAAGATACCCTTCAGTGGCTATCGTCCAGGGAGGATGAATTGGATGATTAGCGTAGGGAAATGGTGGTACAGGAGAGCATGATCAATAGCTTAAAGGCCACAGTTAGTTAGAAATTTACCGATATTGATAAGCTCAAGCACGAACTCCATGAGCAAAATAAGAAGATAAAATTTTTATCCGAGGATGTGTTGCAAGGGAGGCGAGAGAGGGATCAAGCTATGGAGTAATCTGAGTCTGACCACCACTCTATCAAGTGCCTACAGGTCGAACTGGAAGAGGAGCGGTTGGCTCACAATAAACTCCAGGAGGAGAGTACTCAACATGAGTCACCCTTAGTCGAGGCTCAAAGCCACATCACTCATCTGGATTACGAGACTCATCGATCAAAAATCATCAAGGGATACCGCCATAGCGTCCTCAGAAAGATGGAGGTGATGATGGCTTGCAAAGCTGGGTATAATTATCTCTTGGTGCAACTTCCGGGTGAGTTGAAGAGTGAACCCGACCGTTTCTGCTATCCTCCAAAGGTTGCCAACTGTTTGAATACACTCTTGGAGATAGAGAAATACGATGGGGGATAAGATATTGGCAGTAGTGGCGCCAAGGATGAATCATATGACGAGGCGAACGACGGCTTTGTCAAGGAAACTGGGGAAGAAAATGAGGGCTCAGCTAAGGAAGTTGGCGAGGATTTGGCCAAAGATAGCTGAACGAGTTTGTCGGGGAAGAAGGCGAGTGAGGGGATGAGTTGGAGATCCAATCGTCTCTTTCGCCACCTACAACTAATGTTTCTTTGCCTCTGACACCTGGTGGGGGTGCTGATACACCCTAGTTTTTGGGTTTAGCCTCCTAGGACTCGTGTACCTTCACATAGTACTTTTGCTTATAAATCAAGTTGTAAACATTTTGAAAGGTATAAATAAAGATATTTTTGTCTCTCATGTTTTTTATGTTGGAACTATGCTTTGAGTTCTATGGTTCAAGATGACTTGATTTATGAGTCGAATTGTCAAGTTAATTTTTCTTGGTCTAGATTGTGTACATACCTTCGGTTAGTAGTATATGCCTTCGGCTTATGAAAAGAAGGTCAAGGTCTAGTGCTTATTTGTTTTATCTTAAGCGACTTGCATTGGAATCGACCGAATCGTCAAATTCCAAGCATGCATAGGCTAGGAAGAGTTTATTTGAATAGGCACAGTGAACGGTATCGAACACCAATGATGACTTGACATGACAAAGGTAAGCATTCTAGTCGTACGAGTAGCCCTTATTGAGTGTCGACTAACAACGCATTTTCAATCGATCACGCGAGTTGACGATCTACTAGGCCGACTGCACATATTTGATGGGTTGGGCCACAGCAGTAGTTTGAATATTCGTGCTAAAATTTTAGATCTGCAATGGCCTCCAACGCTCCTATTTCTAGTTGCAACAAGATGAGGATTGATCTCCTCCACCCCTTTCATACAAAGCTCTGCACAGAGGAGCTCGAAGTTTACTATGAGCACTTTGATATCCCAAGGCTTTTACATTGTCGGCATTGGATAGGGCTAAATTAGTGTATCATCATAGGGGTGACAGGGTGCCCATCTACTTGAAGCACTTAGAGTATGGGCTCTTGCTACCCCTCCACCCCTTCATCCGCTAGGTTTGCGAGGCTCTGGGGGTATCCCTTATACAGATTGCGCCCAACTCCATTGCTACCGTGGTGGGGTTCATGGTGATATGCCACCGGGTTAGCATCGAACCAAGCTTACGTTTGTTCGGCCATTTCGTTAGTGTAAGGACCACAAAGAAGGAGGGGCACTATTTCTTCCAAAACATGGGAAACTTCAAGCTCATGTCGAACATCCCTAATTTGAACAAGGATTGGCTAGAGAAATTCATATGGTCATTGGAGCTGACCTCATCTTATCTTGTCCAACTTGGCCAGAAATCAAGAAGGATGTGTTGAAGTCTGGCCTGCTCTCGACTAAGGAGGGGTGGAAACTTGAGAAGATCTGAGCTTGTGCTGGGTCTCGAGAGATTAGTAATCTCTTCGAGTCGGCTTCTCTTTGAGTGGTTGGTATATCTAGGGTTTCTCCTACTTAAATCGATACCATTCGAGTGGCAGTCTTAGCTCTCCCCTTGAACCCATTGAAGAATTTGAAAGGGGAGGACGCAACCACTATGAAGCGGGGTTTGGCTATAAGGCCTCAAAAGCAGTTAAGGGGGGGTGCTAGACCTCGAAGAGTTAAAGATGGTGGCAGCAAAGACTATCGTATTTGCAGCTCCGTTAGCAGGGCTGAGTGCCGCTACTTAGGCCGAGAAGTCTGAAAAGAGGAGAAGGAGATTGAGCAGAGGCCGAGAGCCCCAAGGGGTAGTCAACTCGGCTCAAGTTGACTCGGTCGAAGTGGCTAAGGCAAATGTTTCTACTTCGAGTCCTAAGGATGGCTCACCTCCAAACATCCCTCTCTCCGAGACAACCGATGTAGTTATCTTAGATGAGGCTTCACCCGCTTGGACCGTAGGGAGAGAAGCAGTGGTTGAGCCCACTAGGGTCAAAAGTTGAGTAGAGGATTTGATGGCTTCGGTCTCTTTGTTCGAGCCTACTAATAGACACGGTAAGGAGCCTGTCGAGGTGTCAGGTACGGCTACCAAGGAGGCGGCCTAGCCCTAAGTAGTTGATGAGATACCAAGGGCCAATGCAGCTTCTATCCTAGGAGGCAGCTCCTAGTAGCCTTTTTGCCATCGCATTAATGAGCTCAACCCCCAGGCGTGGGGGGATAATAGGGATACGCTAATTGACATTGTCGGGGGAAGGCTTCATGCACAGAGAGGAGCTTTCGGAGGATGATAAGTTCATTGCCAAGAAGCCTATCGATAAGGATAGCTCGGTCCTAGAGTCTCGGATGGCTCAATCTCAAGCGCTAGAGCAATTCTCCCTTCCTAGGGATGATGCCCGGCATCGGCCTCCACCAAGCCCTTAAGAACTATTTTCTTTGGGGACTCTAATCAAGCAAGAGTTGTTCTCTTGACTTGACTATGTACAAAGACTCTTCACTAACTTTGTAAAGGTGCTGGAGGATGAGAGAATGGCTAGGAAGTGGCCGAGAGGAGAGTCACTGCCTTGCAGACCGAGTAGGAGGTTTGGAGTCATAGTGAAGGCAAATGGCATCGGGAGTTAGAGATGAGGAAAAACATAATCAAGGGACTCCAAGGGCACCATACCAAGCAATCAGCCACTATTGAGAAGCTAAAGGAGGAGATTGGTCATTATCAGCATGAGATCATCGAGCAGGATGACCAAATCAAATATTTAGCTGAAGAGGTCGAGAGCGAGAAGCATCCAAGACTAGATGCTTAGGAATGCGACTCGCTTAGATTGCTTAGCTGCCCAGAATCTGAAGCTCAATTTTAAGGAGGAGCGGTCAACCCATAAGGTATCTCTGGACACCATTCGTTCCTTAGCAGCTCACCTTGCTTATTTTAGAGTCGGAGACTTATAAAGTGGAGATTGTGGAAAAATATCGCACTGGCCCCTTAGGTAAAGTAGAAGTGTTGTTAGCCTACAAGGCAAACTTCAACTATCTCCTGGCTTTGCTCCCTCACGAGTCTCGACCTACCTCAGACCACATGTATTACCCCTCCCGCATCTCTAACTACGTGAATATTTTAAAGATATAGAGACGAGGAGAGGGGGAATAATGTTGGATGCAGGTGATGGGGACAAGGGGGATGAGTAGAGAGATGACCAAGGTGAGACTGCCACTACTCCTAATTCTCTTCCAAGTCTGACTCCTAACCCGAGCCAAGTTCCATGAAGGCCCAATGTATCTTTCTCTTTTTTTAAGATAGATGTCAATAATGATGCAAATTTCGTGATATATGAATGAAAATTTAAACTTCTTATCCTCTCGATCGGCATGCTTGTGTTTTATCTTGTTCATATTTAGCTCTTTGAGTTCAGGCGACTCTAATCTGAGTGAGGCGAATGTTGTGACTCGTTCTCATACTTCACTTGTTGGTGATAAAGTGTCTTGGGTTATAAATGATACCAAGGTCTTTTGTGGATTAAGTGCATTGGTTTTACTCAAGTAATTAATACTAAGGTCTTTGGAGTCTAAGCCGATTAAGAGGTTGGCATACCTTGGTTTTATCCTGATAAGGCACCAATATCTTTTATTGATGGTGTGCCTTGGTTTTACTTATGTAACACCAAGGTCATTAGATTCAAAGCCGATCGAGGTTGGTGTGCTTTGATTTTATCCCGATAGGGCACCAAGGTCTTTTATCGATGTTGTACCTTAGTTTTACTCGTGTGGTACCAATGTCTTTTCAAGTTGAAGTTGATCGAGAGGTTGGCGTGCCTTGGTTTTATCCTTATAGGGCACCAAGATCTTTTATCAATGGCATGCCTTAGTTTTACGTGTGTGATACTAATGTATTTTCGAGTCAAAGCCGATCTAAAGGTTGGCATGCCTTGGTTTATCCCGATAGGGTAACAAGGTCTTTTTTCAATGACATGCTTTGATTTTACTCGTGTAATATCAAGGTATTTTCAAGTTGAAGCCGATCGAGAGGTTGGCATGCCTTGGTTTTATCCCAATAGGACACCAAGGTCTTTCCATGATGGTGTGCCTTTGTTTTACTCATGCGATACCAAGGTCTTTTCATTATGAGTCGACTCAACTGGGCCTCATGCTTTGGGTTTACTTGTAACAACACCAAGTTCTTAGGGTACGTGCCTTGGACTTAGGTTGATGCCAAGGTATTTTGGTGAGTCGGCCATGCTGTGTTCCTGCGAAAATTTATGATGCTGCTAGAGTACAACAAAATAGAGTTAAAACTCAAAGGATTTTATATCACATGTGACATATACAAACAAGATTATTGAAAATATTTCTTAAGATGCTCGATCTTCCAGGGATGTTGAAAGATCCTTCCATCGGAGCTTCTCACTCGATAAGTCCCCGGCCACACTTCTTAGCTTATTGTATAAGGTCCTTCCCAATTGGCTATCAACTTACCGCGCTTGCTGTCTTTGTCAAAAGCATCTTTTCGAAGGACAAGATTACCAATGCTGAACCTTCGGGGTTGAACCTTGTTGTTGTAGTGCAGAGCAATGCACAGTTGATTGATGACTTGAGATCAGAGAGATTCCTCCCGGACTTCATCAATGAGATCAAGCCCTATTTGAAGCCCTTCTGAATTTAGATCTTCATCAAAACGTTACAGTTGGATTCTAGGCATGCCAATTTAGACCGGGGCAACCACTTTGACTCAATAAGCTAGTTTGAATGGAGTTTCACCTGTTGAGTTCTTATGAGTCGTGCGGTAAGACCACAAGATTGAAGGTAATTCTTCGATGCAATTTCCAACCGACTTTTCCACATTTTTCTTTAGGGTTTGAAGGATGCATTTGTTGGTGGCTTATGCACGTCCATTGCATTTTAAGTGTGCGACTGAGGTGAATTTGAGACGGATGTTCCACTCTTTGCAAAAGCTCCAGAAGTGCCCGCTGTCGAACTGAGTGATATTGTCTATAATGAAAGAGAGGGGAACTCTAAATTGGCAGACAATGGATCTCCATACAAAATTTGTGATATCGTTCTCACCAATTTTGGCTAAAGGCTTAGCCTCGATCCACTTGGTAAAGTAATATATGGCAACGATTAGGAACTTCCGTTGTCCAGAGGCTATCGGGAGAGGAACCAATAAATCTAATCCCCATTGAGCAAATAAAATTGGACTTAGAATGGAGGTGAGCTTTATGGCTACATCTCGCGGAGTGCTCAAGAAAAATTGGCATTTCTAGCACAAAGAATGAGTCTCTTGGACTCGGCTAATATGGTGGGCCAATAACACCCTTTTCGAATGATTTTCTGGTCGAGAGTTCTGGACCAAGGATGATTCTCGCATGTCCCTTTATGGATTTCTCTTAGAACATAGTTGGACTCTGCTGGATGAACACATCGGAGATAAGGCCACACCACTACTGGAGTATGATATTTGTTAAAGTTGATTATTGAGCATGAGGTATCGGTGAGCATTCCCTTGTAAACTCCTAGCTTCAGTGGCATTCACTGGTGAGGTCCCCCTGTTAGATACTGGATGATTGAATCCATCCAACATGGTTCCGTAGACGTCTTAGTTTGCATGAGTGATGTAGGGGTCTCCACAATACTGGGATGCTTGAGGATATTCGTGTATATGGATCCTACCTAGCATCCTCAAGTTTGGATAAAGTGTTCGCCATAGCGTTAAGAGCGCGGGGGACTTGGGCAATTCTAAAATCTGTGGATTTGGTCAACAGCTCCTTGACTGACTTCACTCTCGAGTCTATGGCCACATACTCTCTATTCACCTGGTGCACCACAAGTTGGGAGTCTGCCAGAATATAGAGGCGTTCAGCCTTTTTGGCCAAGGTGGCTTAACGACCCGCTAAAAATGCTTTATATTCGGCCTCATTGTTTGAGGCTAAGAAATCAAAAGTGATGGAGTGTTCGTGTGTCGACCCATCTAGGCTATGCAGGATCACTCTCGCTCCGCTTCTGGATTTGATAGAGGATCCGTCCACCTTCAGCAACCACCAAGAGGTGAACTCTGGAGAGTCATGTTTGAGGGTGCGGTGTGTCCAAGAGGTAGATACCTTGATAGCTTGAGATGTTGAAGGCTTTAGTTGTGCCAGTGGAAGAGGTGTAGATGGTTCATCATTTTAGGAGGTCAACTCAATGAGGAAGTCGGCCAAGGTTTGGGCTTTGATATCGATCTTAATTCGAACTGCACGTCAAACTCACTAAGTTTGATCGACCAAGCGACCATCCTCCTCCTGGCTATGGTAATGGGAATGAAGGAGGCCTTCTCTATGAGAGTGTAGTTGAGTTCAGTCACCTTCAAGATCCGGCTAACAGTACACCGGCTTCTAGGTGTTCTCTTCTTCTCAAATTATAATAAGGCTGATGGCATCGGGGAAAATGATCAAACATAGATACAAGATCTCCCCTTCTATGGGTTGAAATAGCAGCAGCTTGGTGCTCAAGAATTTCTTGAGGTCTTGGAAGGCCTTGCTGCATTCGGTCGTCTAATTCTTACGCTCCTTCATATCCTTGCTCCTCCTTAAGGTTTTACAGAATGGGAGGCTTCTCTAGGAAAATTTTGAGAGAAAGTAGTCCAGTGCAGCCATCTTTCCATTTATCCTCTGGACATCCTTTAGTGTGTGGGGCTCAGGTAGTTGCTCGATGGTAACTATCTTCTTAGGATTGATCTTAATGCCTCTCTAAGTAATCATGAACCTGAGGAATTTGCCTGACTATACCCCAAAAGCGCACTTGGCTAGATTAAGCTTCATACGGTAGTGTCAAAGAACGTAGAAGGTCTCTTCAAAATGGGCAGGGTCTCTAGCACTCTTTTTCCTTCCATCGAAAGCAGATAACAGGATCTAGCCTTTTTTTGGTTGCTTCTGGCAATTCCAACACCTTCAGGATCTAAAACTTCACTATCTGATGGTAGGTGGATGAGATTGCCTATAAGTTATTAACAATGATTTTTCCTAAAATAACATTGTATGCTGACTTAATTTTCATTACTAGAAATTGAGTTTGAACAGTGGGCTGGTGAGGGTACTCGTCGACCTTTAGGGGAAGAGTGATCATCCTTTCCGACAAAAGCGAATGCCCCATGAATCTAATGAGCGGACCCTGACAGGGTTGTAGCTTGGAATTATCAATGCACATCTGGTTGAAGGCATCAATGAACAGGATGTTCGTAGAACTTCCTGTATCGATTAAAATTCTCTTAACTTGAAAGCTATTGATTCCAGTCGAGAAGATTATAGGGGTCGTCGTGAGGCATCTCAACACCTCGCAAATCTGAGTCACTGAAGGATATGGGTTGATCAGTCCTCGGCTTCTTGTCACATAAATTGACTTGCAACACTCACCTAGCATACTTCTTACGAGTGTTGTTAGATTGTCTTCCAGTAGTGGGTCCGCTACTGATAGTGTTAATGATCCCTCTATTGCTGAGCTCGGCTAGTTGAACATCTGGTGATGGCTGGGGGCGAGGCGACCTAGAAGGATACCTCATGTCAGCTCTCCCCAGAGCAGGCCCTCTCCTATCTCGCTTGGAGGCTAGTCTCTTCAAATATCCTCTTTATATCAAGTCCTTAATATCTCTTTGAAGGACTCAACAGTCATTGGAAAGATGGTCATGATCTCGATAATATCGATAATATTGTCTGGTGTCTCGAGACTGAGGATTCGACTTCATGTGAGAAGGGGCAGAGTTGAGATGCCCCTCCTTCTGGACCATGTAGAGGGCTTCTGTGAGAGAAGTTCCGAGGGATGTGAGAATCGGCTTCTAGAAGGGATCCTTCCTCTGATCTATCCTATCAGCCTGGTTTGATCTAGGGTCGGCTCTAGGGGGATCCATTGCCGTGTCTTTTCTCAATAAGGGATCGGCCTCTCCTGCCGACTTAAACGTAGGTGTTACCATTACTGCTCTCGATGCTGTTGTTGCTGCTGTTGCGGGAGCTGCCTTCACCTCCCTAGCCGCCTTAGGCTCGGGCGTCTTCTATATCCATGTATCCACATGCCTTGGCCATTAGTTGTTTGTAGCTGGTGACTTATTTGTTGACAATCGAGTCAGCCAGCTCATTGTCTTGTAGGCTAGCTATGATGGCGGACATGGTGACTGCACTCCCAGGGTCATTAACTTCCAACCTCTTGGTCTGAAATCTCTTGATGTAGTCTCTCAGACTCTCTCTGAGCTCCTGCTTCATTTGTATTAATACATGGGGAGGCAACTTTTACTTGGTGTTGGCTAAGAAGTGATGCATGAACTTCTGACTGAGCTGTTCAAAGCTCCTGATAGACTTCTTCACCAGGAAATTCCACCAAAATTTGGCGCTTCCTATCAAAGTGATGGGAAAGCACTTGTAGATAATTGCCTTCGATGCTAGCAACATGGTTATCATGTCATAGTAGTTCTAGACATGCTCGACTGGATCTCCTTCACCTTTGTACTTTTCCACCTGCAGCATCTTAAATTTCTCACAAGAGGCATTCATGATGTCATCGGTGAAGGGGGTGTTCCCCCAATGACCTTAGCAATTGGCCAAAAAGATAGATCATAACCAGATGCAACATTTGTAGTTAACAAGCCTAGAGCAACATAATGATGCCCTGGGCCTCGTGATGTTCCTCCAGTGGCTTGTTCTTGGTCATCGTGACCAGGACTATGGCTCTATCATGTGGCTTCCCCAAACTGTGGATAATGCTGATGAGGATCCGTAAAGCGAGCTTGCAGGCGTTGCTGAGGAGATACGTACTCAACATAGTCTCTATGATGACCAGCTGGTGCAGTGTGCGCCAGCATCGGAGGGACCAACGACTACCTCACTGGTGGTGGATAAGCAGCCGAGGGTTGGCCTACTAAATATGGTGGGGTCAGTGATGAGGAAGGTTATTAAGGATCAATTCAGTTGAGAAGTTCATTGCTGAAGGCCGCAAACTGCTGTTGGAAAGAGTAAGAGATCCGTTTAGTGGATTTCTCTAGCTGGGCATGAATGACGTAGCGTGGACGTGATTCTTCAGGGACTGGATGGACAAGCCTACGCTCAGAACTAGACATCATGATCAAAGAAAGAAGATCCCACGATGGGCACCAAAATGTTGATGTCAGTTATCAAACAGAAGGTTTGTGTGATGATTTGAGGAATGATTTGGGTCCTCTAACTCCTTCTGATGATTAGTTTAGAGGCTTATTGTTCTTTCCTGCACATCAATGAACTCCTAAGAGGGCAGAGTTGGGTTCTCCGGGTGTTCCTCCGATGATCAAGTTAGTAATTAATCTTGAGTGGAAAATAGTGTTAGTTCTCCATTACGTAAAAAAGGCCGGAGAGAGTTACCTCATGCAGTGTCGCTCCTTTTAGTGGGTTTGACGGGGGCAAGAAGGTAACTTGGGGTAAGTCCAGCTAGGCAGCTAAGTCGGCAGACATGTGTTTATTAGCCCTTATGTTTTGATGATGTTTTACAACCACCATTATCGGTACTAATTACTTTTTGAGTGATATTGTAGTTAATATATATATCAAGCATGTTAGTACTACATATGGAGGATTGGATGGAATATGAGCTTCAACGATGATATCCAAAGAACGAGAAGGCATAATGATGAAGCAAATGTTAATCAAGAACAACACATTCAAGTCAAAGCTTCATCAACTCAAAGCTATATCAAGACTCAAAGAATTGTAATTCTATGTGAGGATATTAGCTAGTTTTTTCTTTTCTCTCTAGTGCTAGAATATAGGCAAGTAGTTGTAGATTTCACTTGAAGCTATTGGGATATCACACACACATTTTCATACTTATATTTTTGAGCATTTTGACAAAATATCATTTTTTACAAGTATGAGGACCTTTTCGTAAAATTCCTTTTCTAAATAGTTTGTTTTTAGTGTCAAAAATAATTTACAAAGTTACACAATTTTTAGAAGTCATTTGAATATTTTTACAGATTTTAAAGAGTCAAAAACTGCTTTCAAAAACAGTGTCAGCTATATCAGTTTGCGGTCGACCGCCACGGTCGACCGCGCCTGAGTTTTTACCTACGGAGTTAAACAGAAACTTTCACGGTCGATCGCCACGGTCGACCGTCAGCGCCCCCCGCCACGGTCGACCACCAAAGTCTCTGGAAATTTTCTGAGCCTCGAAAGTGGCTCGCGGTCGATCGCGAGATTTTCACGGTCGACCGCCGTTTACTCTAATGGGCTTTTACGTACAGTTTCAGACGATGATTTTTTTACGGGATTTAGGGGATATGGGTATGGGTTTTGGCTGCAGTGTTTTCTCCTATTTAAACCCCTTATACCCCTTCTTCTTCAAGTGTCCCAAACATTTTGAAAAATCAGAGATCTGTTTTTACTGAGAGCAAACTTTCAAAACCTGATTTTCTCTGTTTTTAAGTTCACTTCCCAGCTTTAGTGTAATCTTTCTCCTTGCCATAGGAACATTATAAAGAGAGTTTTTACACCATTACTACTGTTGAGAGCTTGATCTTGTGGAGATCAACTGTGTGGGAGTGAGATCTTGTGGTGATCAACTGTGTAGTTGTGAGATCTTTTGGAGATCGTTGTGTAGAAGAAGTTCCGGTTTCCAAACCGGGTTGTGTAGTGGATTCTCCTCGAGAGTGGGGAGCGAGGACGTAGGTCAGCGGGCCGAACCTCGTTAACACGTCGCGCGTCACTTGGATAACGATTTCTAACTCTATCTCATTTATCTTAGTTGTTTTTATGTGTTGATTGTTGAATGAGGTGAGTCACCTGGTCATTTATTATGGGAATGATAGCAGATGCTTAGTGCTGATTGGGTCTAATGAGTCATAAAGACTATGGGGGCTAGGGTAATTATGATGTTTGTCAATGTAATTAACGCGAGAGTAGTCGGCTGGCGAGGGTTTCGAGGTAACTGTCATCTTTCGACTCCTCAGATCTAGGGTAGAGAAGTATCGCCTTTTGACTCCGTTACGCGATATATCGGCTAAACAGTGGACCGAGTCGTATCACTGGTGGTCAATTGAGAGGTTGGCCAAGTAGTACCGCCTTTTGACTCGGTTACCCGAGATGTCGGCCAATCAAGTCGGTCGTACCGTGTTGGATGTTATCCTAGTTTTGAATTAGTTTGGTTAGGCATGTAAGACACGTGTCGACTTCTTTATGGAGATTAATATTTAGTACTTTTAGGGGTTATAACAATACTTAAGTATTATTTCTAGATATAAATATATTTAATTATTTTAATATAAATATGTTATTATTAGTAATATATTAACTTCTCTTAATAATAATGTATTAACATTTTCATGTTATAGTATAATATAATATTATAATATCATGATATTATTATTGTTATTATTATATTAATATTTGTGACAGCACATGTAATTTGTCATTTATAAGATATTCACTTTATAATATATAATTATTTTGTTAATATTTTATAACATAATATCTTATTATTTATTGTATCATATATTATGAATTATTGAATATTTAAGCTTTTATTATTAGAGGAGTGATATATTATCAAACATTGTATTAATAATGTTTGATAATTTATCATATAATAAATTAAACAAATTTAGTAATATTTAATGACAAAGTAATAATATAATAGAATAATATTTTTATATATAATTTGATATTACATCATTTCTATAGGATTATTTATTAATAAAAATCATTATTTATTATTTTATCAATATATTTTCTTTTATTATTATTTACTATTAATTTAATATACATAATACATATAATTGTATTTAAACTATAATTATTAGAATATTATATGTATTATTAATTAATGGTATCAAACATAGTATTGATATATTAGGAAACTGATATTATATTGTAATATATTTAAATAATATAATATAATTTATTATTATATTATATTATATTATGTAACAAATATAATATATTTTTTATGTTATTATTATATTTATATTTCCATATTTAATTTTATTAGTATTTACTATTAATATAATACACATAATAGTATGTAAATATAATAATTATATTATATTAATTATAAGATTATATGTATTATTAACTAATGGTATTAAACATAGGGGTAGGCGTGAGCCGGGCTAGTTCAAGCTCGTGACCCGGACCTCCCCACGCCCTCCCCCCAGGTTAGAAGGGGTCGAGCCTACTTCTCTGATCCTGGATATTGGACATGACTTGGTCCGTAACCTGGCTAAGGTCGAGCCGGGTCTGGCCCGACCCATGGCTTGACCTGTAAGTTTTTTTTTTGAACTTTTTCCTAAATTTTTTATTTCTAATTTCTAAACTATATTAACTTTCTATTTTATTTATTAAATTATATTTAAATTATTTTTTCCTTTCACTCTTTATTTAAAATGATACACACACAAAGATAAACATTACATAGAAAAACATCACGAATACAAAGATATATTTGGATCAGATTTCGAAGTAAGACATGTGTCCACGGGAAGTTAACAAATTTCCTTTAGTTTAAATTTAAATTACAAATACAAGTTGAAAAAGGGAAAAAATATGTTTACCATTAATATTTAGGGAGCCGAATTCCTCCAATTATATTCTTCAAATTCCTCAAGAAAAAGTCTTGTTTGCTGTCCATGCGATCATTTTTTTGTATCGACCCAAGTCAATGATGGGTAGGACTAGGTTGTGCCAGGCCAATGGTGGGCCGGGTCTATTTCTTTAGTCTTGGGTCTGGGGTTGGACTCAGCCTGGCTCGTGACCTAGGTATATCACGGGCCGGGTCGGGCCTGACCCACTGTGGGTCGGGCCGGGTCGTGACCCATGGCAGGCCAGGTCGGGTCATCCTGCGGGTCGACCTAACCCACGCCCAACCCTTTAAACATAGTATTGATATATTTGAAAACTAATGTTATAAGGTAATATATTAAATAATATTATATTATACTTTGTAATGAATATATTATATTAAATATATTATTAATACATATTAAACATTACATTAACATCTTTGAAACTCAAAACACAAATATCAAACTTGAAACAACTTTTTAGTGTTTTAAAATAAGTATTATGTCCTTGGTTTTTGATATTGTAGTCTAATAAAAACATTATGGCTTCCAAACATGTTATGTTTTATTTTGGGCAAAAAGATCATGGAAAAGCTAAAGATATTATGGTATCTAAACGCCACCTTAATTAACAGCCTATAATTTCTGATGGCGAAAATGAGAGCAGTGACCCACATTAGTTTGGTTACTACTTTCAAGGCGATAACGCAATTTAATAAGTCCTGGTTGCACGTCCTCGAACGTAATATACTAGCAAACAAAATAGCTGGCCCATAAACAAACAAAAACTGGACGTTGGCCTGTTAATTAATCTTGTGTCCTTGTGGACAAGTCAGTCTTCAATAGTAGCTAAGGTCCAAAATGCATCGAGGATCAGTCAAGTTGCCCTATTTTACCGTTCGAAGCCTGCTTGCCTTTAATTTTGGGATATTTATCTGAAAGATTCATAAGCGTATCTTTTTAAATGACATCATCAGTGAGCATTAGGCTATTATATCTGACAATTCTTCACTAACATAGTTAAGATCTTAATCAAGTTACTTTTGATCTAGAAAACGAGATGGATCAGTCATAAACTGATTTAAGGGTCTAAATTTAAACTAAGAAAAGCATATTTGAAACTAACTTAATTTTACACAAACAAAATTTAAAATTTTAACCAAATTAGCTCCAGTCTCATTAGTGGGAGGGTCGCCAAACATCCCCTTACACTTCGTTGTTCATTTCTAGAAAAGTAATATAGTATCTTTCCCTTACTTTTTTAAAACGTTCTGTTTTACTTTAAACGAGAAACTTAATTAAGGTGTCATTTAGCAACGGATTAAGTGAGGAGTTAATCAGACTTAGCCCTTTTTTAATTCGCCAAACATAATAAATTTATACAATGGTTAAAGTGAGTTACTCTTCATATATATTTTGCCAAACGCAAAAAATATTTAAGAGTTAAGCTAACCCCTCAAAATGAGGGATTTATTAATACTCCTATTTAGAAGAATTAAGAATTAACCCCTCTATTTATAAAGAAAATAGTCAAAATCTTCGTTATTCCTAAACAATAAAACTAATCACAGTCCAGAAAATAAAACTTATCTAATGCGTTAATTATTTAGTCCTTCGGGTTATCGAATGGGCTAACTATGTTAATCATTCTTCTTAGTTCCTTTCCTTAACTCTTTGCAAAATGAGGCCTAAAAGGCAGATAATTAATGGCTTATGTAGTGAACGGTAATAGATTTAGAGTATATAACAATCTTCATTTATGTGAGGAAAAAATTATAAATGTATTGCAATACAAGTGAAATCACACACCCTATAACATTTTTGGTTCCTCTAATACATGTATCGAAATGCTCCCACAAGTTTAATATATTAGAGGCAATATCGTACTCCCTTTAAAAGCATGAGCTCAGAAAATCTTTTCATGGTCAATATTACCATTCACTATTTTAAATATTTTATTTATATCTTAATCTATCCTAATTTATATCATATCCTAATCCTACGTGAAAAATCTACCGCTCAACAATTTAAAAAAAATAATATTAATAAAATATATAAAACAACGTTACGGTATTAGTTTGTTAAGATAAAGAAATTATACATAACTAATATACTAAAGTATATGAAGTATTATAAAAAAACCTAAAACTTTTTAAAATTGCACAAAATACCCTAAATTTTTTAAAATTATAAAAAAATATCTTGACGCTTCGAAACTTAAAACAACAAATATTAATCAAGAAATTAACATCAGTCTATGAAGAATTTAAAATTTACAGTTAACACTTGAATGTCTCAAAAATTATAGAAACACCCTCAAACATTTAAATTATAAATAATCACCCTAAAATTCTAAAATTTTAAAACTTTGAAACAACATAAATGAATTCAAGGGATTATCATGATCCACCTAAAATTTTTTAACATTTTTAACTTAGAACAACAAACATAATATTAGAAAATTAATAGCAGCCTCTAAAGAATTTAAAATTTCTAATTAACACCCTCAGTGTCTCAAAAATTATATAAACACCCTCAAAAGTTTAAATTATAAAAAACACCATAAAATTTTAAAAATTTAAAATTTATAAACAATAAAAGATAAATTCAAGAGATTACCTTCATGCACCTAAAAATTTAAAATTTATCAAAATTAACCTTAAAGTTACAAAATTTATAACATAAAACTTCTTCAAAATTTAAAAATCATAAAAAATATAAAATTTTAAAATTTATAACAAGTACATATTAAATCTATAAATTATTGCTAGACCACTGATATTTGAGTTTTTTAAAAATTAATCAATAATTTTAATAATTGTAAAAAGAACCATTAAATTTTTAGAGTTGTAAGAAATATTTTGATATTTTAAAATTACCACTGGCTCATTAAACATAGAAGATAGAACTGCCAAACCTAAAAGTAATTTTTTTAAAACACTCCTAAACTTTTAAAAATTATAAATCACACATTTTAAGTTCAAAACCACAAAAAAGGGCTTAAATTTTAAAACTTGGCAAATAAATGTGTAATTATTTGGTATTATTTTAATATATATATATATATATATATATATAATCCAATTTAGGGTTTACTATCCATTTTTAGTATCTAAAAGTAGTCTAAGTTGATGCTAATAAACAAAAGCAAGAATTGATTAAAAATATTCGGTTAGGGAATAAAAAATTTAAAAATATATGATATCTTTAAAATTATTGTTACTATATAAATTAAAGTAACTGAAAGTAATTTTACTAATAAGTTAGAGCGACAAAAATGTATTAGTAACATTAATTGATAGATGTTTAAATCCATAAAAATCATAAAAAATATAATATAATAGCTTAGCATCGATTGGTTATAATTTAGAAACATTAATCTTTGATGTTAATAATATTTATAGGGTAAAATAATACAATAAGTTACATATAGAAAAACTATCAGAATGTTCAGAGATATCATTTAAAAGAATCAAACTATTTCCATTGCAAATGAGAAAGTGACAGAAATAAATCAAAAAAAACACCAATTTAGTTCCGTTGAAGAATAATTTAACAACTTTATCTCAATCAAAGAAGAATTCTCTATGAAAGATACATGAAAAATTAGTAAGTATTCATAAATTTTATACTTTGTTCTTCAAATACTAAAGGAGTTAAATATTAATACTATAATCTAAGGTAAATTGGTAATGAAAAATATTGGTATTTAGTTTAGATCTTTGTGAAAAAATAACATGGATAGAAGAAAAGTAACATTATTGACATGATAGAAACTCTTATTGGATGCACATTAGAAGAATTTATTGTAGAGAAAAAAGAGGTAGCTCCTAATCTTATATTAAGTAATAAATTAGGAACACAAATAATTTTATATATGTAAAATTAAAATTTATTCTCATTGAAATAGGAAAAAATCAAAGTCTATTTATTAAGAAGTTTGTGTTGAATATTAAAAATACATTCGATTACTTTGTAAAGTTAACCGAGAAGATAAAAGAATAACGAGCTTAGGAATGATAACAATGTAAAAAATACAACTCCAGCCTGATGACACAATTAATATAAATGATGAAGACACTATTCTAGAATTAACCAGGAAAAAGATAAAGTTGAAGGATGATTGATCTTAGCTCAATAAAAAAATAAAATTGAAGGAATAAAAGATAATATTTTCTGAATGTTATATAATTAAGTTAGTTTAATTGTTTTGAGTGAAATTAGAAATCTTTAGATGAGAGTTTCATGAACTTTTTTTAGTACTTTTATATGCTTATATGGATGCATTTATCATATAAAAGTATACCAGTGTTAGCATTAATATTTAATTTATAATTTTTACGAAGTTTATTAATGATTAGGAACAAAATTTATATTCTCTTTTGTATCGTTTTAGCATACTATTAATCAATCATATTGCCTTATTAGTTTTAAATATTCATCTTCCTTGTATAACACTGTTTTAATATTTTTTACTTTCGCATCACTATACTTTCTCAAGTAAAGTTTGGTTTTATATCAGTCCAAATAATATAAAAATTTAAATTATCTTCAGATTATATATATTTTCTATTACTTCAAATATCAACATGAAAATTTAAATTAGGTATAGACCATTTAAACAAACATCAAAGAAAATAAGTAATCGCAATGTTAAAGTTTTGAGACAAAAGTAAGCACAAAGTATTAAAGTGGAACCGAGGAATAAATTTTAGTTAGAAAATAAGCAAAAAATAATTAATCATGGTATCTAACGACGTGCATTGCACGTGTATAAAACCTAGTGGAAATACAAGTGCTCGACTGTGTATTTTATGTGATTTTATTTTCATAGTAGCTAGACAAGAAGAGTTAGTAAGTGGAGATTGAAAAACTGACAATAAAATCTATCAATTATTATTTTTACAAGACGAACAGTAAGAATGTTTAAGTTGGAGGATATGTGTGTTACTGAAGAAGCATCTTAGATTTAATTTAAGAACAACTCTTGATGTATGGATGAGACTCTTCCAAAAAACTTGTGTCGTGGCATGTGATATTTTTTATTCATGTCATTGTTATTCAATCTTTTACAATTAAACACTATACTTTTATAAAATAAATATGGATATATATAACTTTTGTTGTGGTGATAATAATATCTAGACAAAGTATCTAGTAAAGACGGCTCGTTATATTAAATATGCATACAAAAATATTAGCCATTAAATCTAAACACGAATCTCGAAATTTAATGATTAATATCATTTGAATACACATTTAATATCAGGCCCAACCATGTGTACTTGATTGGATCAGACATACTTTTTTAATGATTGATGAAATTCATTATGATACGTTATTCTCAAAAGGAAAACTACCCACAACTAAACTACAACTGAACTGCAACTAAACTACAAACGCGTACCTTTATCTCCTCGTCAGAGCCAGAACCACTCACAGAATTGGATCCAAAATAAGCCTCCGGAGCTCTTTCAACAATCCCGTTCTCCGTGCAAAAGGGCAGCCAGTACCTGGCAAACTTAGCAGCCTCCATGAAAGCAAACAGCGTCAAGTCCGAGCCCCCATCGTCCGAAACGTACACGGATATCTTATCCGGAGGATACTCATACGCCATAACCGATAGCGCAGTGTTAACGACGGTCATCGGCGGCTCCTTCCAAGGGTCGGCCGTGCATATGAATACGTCGAGGGAGGGAAGATTGTCGTCGGGAATTCGATCGGGGAATTCTCGGCGACGGATGGGACGCCAGCGGAAGGCCTGGGTGAAGGCCCATTGAAAGGCGAGGATGAGGTCGGAGAGGATGAGGAGGAGAGGGGAGGAGGAGGTGAGGTGGTGGTAGAAGAGGAGGAGGAGGGAGAAGGAATAGAGCAGGAGGTGGAGGCGGTTGAAGGGTGTTAACGGGTCGGGTTTGAGGGTGTTGAGAGTGGGTAGATTAGGGTTAGGAGAAGACATGGCTATGGCTTATTGTGGAGAGGAGGAGGAAGTAAGAGATGAGCGAGTGTGTAGTGCGGAGTCACTTGTTTTGGCATTTATAGGCGGATATCATTGGTGAGGGCGATATTTATTTATTTATTCATCTATTTATTTATTTTTGACTAAAATAATTTAATTTACTGGGAAAATTAATATAAAAGGGTGTGATTGTTTAGAAAAGGAAAGATATGTTTGCAACAATAATTCACGGAAGGAAAAGTCAAATTCTAATTAGCTGACTTGTACCGATGGACAATTAAAACTTTGCAACAATAATTATGTACAGGGATAATATAGAAAATAAAAATTTGAAAATGACAATAATTACTGGTGCACTAATGAAACACCTGGTCCATCCACATTCACTCAAAAATAGTATACTAACCACAAACTTCTTGTATATTCTATTAAATAATAATGAGGATCATATATATCAAATGTATGACAATGATGTGACACAATCTAATCCAAATAAGTTTGCTGGAGAGGAAATCCTCACTAACACCCATCAAGATTAAGCCAGGTCATTTTATATGAGGGAATTCCCTCATATGACATGATATACATTAATCTCATTCTATTAATATTATATTATAGGGAAGTATAACAAGTCTAAAAGAGATAATTCTAAAAAAGTGGTGGGATCTTTTGGTGCATTTTAGCAGGTGATTTTTCCCCTTACTAGCGTGCACCTCCGCCTTGTTTCTCATGAGGAAGAAGAAGAAGAGCAGTGGAAAGAGAGTGCCTAGCATTGAGCTGAGAGATTCTATGTTTGTGTATTCATCTTCATCAAATCTGGAAGGAGCAGCCGATGTAACAGTAGCTGAGGATAAGCTTGAGGAATCTTCAAGATCTATAGTCATGGAAAGCACTGGACCTAAATGGGCCAAGAAGAAGATGAGGATGGAGGAAATTCTTGGAAAAACCACTTCTACATCTGATCCTCAAACGCCTCAGGTGAGATCTGGCCTTCTTGTTTCTCGACAACTAAGAAATTCTTCTTCCACTTGGGCAGATGAGGTAGAGAAGTGTTTTGAATCTGGATCTTATGAAAATATTAATCCAGCTGGTGTTAATTCTGAAAGATTTGTTCAAGATGATTTGAATGCTAATGGTGGAAATGAGAATATTGATCTGATAGATCTCTCTAATGTTGAGCAAGATTTAATTGGTAAGAAAGAAAATTTAAATCTGGTAGATCTTTCTTGTATTGAGAAATCAGTGAACGAAGATGTGAATGGAGTTGTTAAAAATGGGAATGAATCTCTAGAGGATAAGCAAAATCCAGAAATTCCTAAGACTTTTGCTAGTCTATTTGCTTATAACAGAAAGAGCGGAAATGGATTGAATCTGAACTATGTTCCTCCTTCTCAAGAGCATACTGTTATATTCAATTCTAATGAATGGAAGGAAGGTGAATCCTACTAGAAATTTGCTCTAATTGGTCATGTTATTAGACTAAATGTTAGATTTAAATCTATGGAATCCTATGTTAACAAAATATGGGGGGAAATTTCTATTCCTAGAGTTCATTTGATCAAACAGGGGGTGTTTCTTTTTGATTTCCAAACTGAAAGGCAGATGAGTGATGTTTTGGAAGCAGTGCCATGGTTCTTTGGTTCAAGGCCTTTAGTTCTCAAACCATGGAAAATTGACATGGAAATGGAAAGAATTCAAGATTGTAATTACCATATGTGGGTTCAGTTCCCTAATCTACTTTTGAATCTATGGAGTCCTACAGGTATAAGCAAGGTAGCTAGCCTTATTGGCAATCTTATTACTACTGATAAGCTCACAGCAACAAGGCAAAGGCTATCCTATGCTAGAGTTTTACTTGAGGTGCAACTACCATTGAAAAATCCTTTACCTGATCAAATTGTCATTTAGGGACCTGATGGGAAAAATTATACACAAAAAGTAATATATGAACTTAAGCCAAGATGGTGTGACTTTTGCAAGGCTATTGGACATTTCACTGAGCAATGTAGAAGGGAAAAATGAGAGGATGAGATGGATGCCTGTTAATAGAAATGCTGGAGAGGATGCACAAAAACCTGAAGTCATTGTGAATTCTGTGGCTAGACCTGCTACACATGCACAACAAGTGGGAGATGCTGAAACTGTTACATGACAAGATTTTACACATATGCAGCAGGGTCCTTTGGGGGTAAATGGAAATGCTGGAAATGATAGGACTGATATTGTTGGTACTCCTGGGCAAGTTGAGCAACAATCACAAAATCAACAGGGATCCAGTGGGGATAAGAGAAATGCTGGAAAATCTGGAAGTGATGTCTGGAAACATGCACAAACAGTAACTCCTAATTCAAGAGTTGTAGTTTCCTCCCTAACTATTAATGTAACAGGTTTTTCTACTGTTAACAAAGATTTTATCAGAAGAGGCAAAGAAAGATCTAATGCAAATATTGAGGGGACTTCTTATTTTCAGGTATCAAAATTTTCTTCTTTGGAGGACAAAATGCATGATTTTGACCCCTCTAGTATTGACAGGGGTGGTCTAAAAAATTTTAATGTATTTTGCAATATAGAACATTAGAGGACTGAATAAGTCCTCCAAACAAATGGTGGTTAAGCAGCTTGTGTGTGATTACAAATTATCTTTTATAGCTCTCTTGGAAACAAAAATTGCTGGGGATAAAATGCAAAGAATAGCTACTAAAATGATTAAGAACTGGGATTGGATCTCAAAAAGCCAACAAGCTGTCAAAGGGAGAATTTGGATTTTATGGGATAGTGATATTGTCACAGTCCAATGCATTACATCCTCAGAGCAATGCATGACATGTAAGATAAAATCAAAGGATGATAAAATTTCATGTCTAATTTCTGTGGTATATGCTTTTAATGATATGGAAGGCATGAAAGTTCTATGGGATGATATATTATCCTTCAAGCAAAGTGTTAATTGCCCCTGGATTGTTGGTGGAGATTTTAATGCCATTATCAGTGCTGAGGAGAAATTAGGGGGTGCTCTTGTTAATGATTCAGAAACTGAGGATTTTTAAAGATTTATATCAACATGTCAACTGCTGCACCTAAAATCTACTGGATGCTATTTTACCTGGAATAATAAGCAGGATGCTATCTCAAGAATCTGGAGTAGGCTTGATAGAATTCTAGTCAATGAAGATTGGATTCAAAATTATAACTCCAGTCAAGTGGATTTCCTAGCTCCTATTTGTTCTGATCACTCTCCTGCACTCTTAATAATAGGAGATGAGGTAGTTGAAGGGAAAAGACCTTTCAGATTTTTTAATATGTGGGTAAATCACCCTGAGTTCATCCCAGTTGTCAGAAATGCTTGGAGACAAAATATCAGAGGATACTATATGTATAAGCTTCATGCCAAACTCAAGAATCTAAAGCAGGATTTGAAAGAATTAAACAAGAAGCACTTCATGAACATAAGCGAGCAAGTGTCTAGAGCCAATAGTGAACTTTCTGATATCCAGAATCATTTGAATAATGATCTCTTCAATCAGGACCTGATAAGGAAAGAAAAGGAATTCTTAGACAAATATACCAAGCTTTTGGACTGTGAAACTTCATTTTACAGACAGAAAGCCAACATCAAATGGGGTCTTTATGGGGACAAATGTTCAAAAAAAAATTTCTCCATTATGAAGGCTAAAAGGAACCAGAATAGGGTGTTATCACTTTATGCTGAAAATGGTGATAGGATTACTGATTTTTATGATATAATTACAGAGTTCACTGGTTATTATGAAAACCTTCTTGGTATTGCTACTCCTACTATCACACATGATCCTGGGGTGATATCTAATGGGCCTGTATTATCTCCAGCTCAAAGCAACATGCTATGCTCTCCAGTTACTAGAGCAGAAATAAGACAAGCAGTTTTCTCTATATCAAATGACAAAGCCCCTGGACCTGATTGATACAATGCATTATTCTTCAAAACTGCATGGAAAGTGATTGATGAGGATGTCTATCTTCCCATAGAGGAATTCTTCAATTCTGATAATCTACTTGGCACTTACAATTCTACATCTATTACCCTTGTGCCAAAAATTCTCAATCCTAAGTCCCCTTCTCACTATAGACCAATCTCATGTTATAACTGTGTTTACAAATTCATCTCAAAAATTATTGCTAACAAAGTTCAGAAGGTAATGGGGTATTTGATAAGTGATGGACAAAGTGCATTTGTTAAAGGAAGGTCTATCTCAAGTAACATTCTTTTAGCCCATGAGCTTATAAAGCAGTATGGTAGGAAGCTTACATCTCCTAGAGCTACTCTCAACATTGACCTACGTAAAGCTTTTGACACCATAAGCTGGGACTTCATCAAGGCCATGCTATCTGGATTATGCTTTCCTGAAAAGTTGATTTTATGGATTATGGAATGTATTTCCACACCTAAATTCTCTATCTCTCTAAATGGTGCTCTTCATGGATACTTTAAAGGGGCTAGAGGTTTAAGACAAGGGGATCCCCTTTCACCTTATCTCTTTGTGCTTGGAATAGAATACCTATCAAGAAAACTAAACACACTCACAACTGACAGGTTGTTCAGATTTCATCCTAAGTGCACCAGATTACACATCTATTCTTTGCTGATGACTTGCTTTTATTTGCAAGAGCTGATATGTATTCCATAGCAAAACTGCATGATTGCCTTCAGGAATTCAGTAGGGTCTCTGGTTTGGAAATAAACCCCAACAAGTGTTCTGTCTATATAAGTGGCACTGATGAAAGTGTGAAGCATCAGATTTGCAACTTTCTGAATTTCTCTGAAGGGGTATTACCAGTTAGATATCTGGGTATGCCACTAATCTCAAAAAGATTAACGTGCTTGGACTACTCCCCTTTGATCAGCAAAATAACAGACCAGTTTCAGAACTGGCAAAAGAGAAAGAATTTATCGTATACTGGTAGGCTTCAACTCATTAAATCAGTCATCCTTGGAGTGCAAATTTTCTGGACTAGTAACTACATTCTACCTATGAAAATTCTGGAAAAAATTGATAGCTTATGCTCTGATTTTCTTTGGAACCGGAAAATGCATTTGGTATCTTGGAGATGATCTGTAAGGATAAAAAGCAGGGTGGTCTTGGAATTTTTTCTGCAAAATTCTGGAATTTGGTAGGTGCAGTTAAGCTTATTTGGATGATTCATCTTAAGAAGGATCTTCTTTGGATTAAATGGGTTCATGGCAACTATCTACAACACTACAACATTTGGCAAGTTCAACCTAAATAATTCTTGGATATGGAAACAACTTCATAGAGTAAGAGATATGCTAATTGGAAAATTTAGAAGTGTGATTAATCTCCACAATACCATTAATAACTGCTGCTCTGGAGATAAAGTTCAAATCTCTTCTATATACAAAAAGCTGATTCATCAATCTCCTCAAGTGCCTTGGTTGAATACTGTTTGGGGTGGCTGGCACTATCCTAAACATTCTTTCATATTATGGTTGGCCATACATTCAAGACTGCTAAGCAAAGACAGGTTATGTTGCATGAGAATTCTAGATACAAATGCATGTCTGTGTTCTAATCACCAAGAAGAAACCTGTCGCCATCTTCTCTTTGAATGTTAGTACTCTGCTATGGTGTGGAATGGAATTATGCAATGGCTGAATTTCAGATGGAGGTCATGCAGTTGGGACCATATCATTAGCTGGTATAGTTCAAGACTAAATGGTGCTGGTTATATGAAGAAATTAAAGAGGTTGGCTTTATCTGTGACAGGGTACACAATATGGAAGGAAAGAAATTTACGCATTTTCCAGTCTAAAGCTAGGCCACCTGAAGTTCTTATCAGATGCATAAAAGTTGCCATCTTCACAAAGATTTTAAATGATAATGTTTCTTCTGATATAAAAGGAAAATTTGAACAATTGTAGTGTGTTGATATGATCTGTTGAACATCAGACTAAGGTCTAGTTTGATTTGATGTACATATTTTTTATACTTTGGGAGATGAATAAAAGTTTATTTTATTGACCAAAAAAAATATTATATTATAGGGTATAAAATGATTGTTACTAGTTAAAAAAATTATTTGTGGACGGATAATAACTTAATTTGGATTTACTGTATACATAAACAAGAAAGAGGCCGATCCACTATTAATCAAAGATGGGCCAGAAAGCACATGGGCAGGCCTGAAGTAAGGGATTGTTTGGTTCGCAAAAACCTGGAGACCAATTCAAAGAGAAGGCACTTCAGATTTTCCTCTCACAAACCAAAAGGAAGGATGAGTTGGCATGTTCCTGTCAGTTGATTTGACTCTAACTCTAGCGAACACATTTCATAATTTTTCAGAGGCTTTTCCTAAGAAGGGGAATTTTTAAAATCTAAGAAACTCATGTGATCATGTCTGATTTCTAGTCTATTTTCCTTTTGAATTTTACATATTTACCTAATGGGTATTATGATATATCACTACTAAAATTATTAAACTCATACATTTATAACTTATTAATTTATATATTTATCAATAGAAATATTTATAATATTACATAACATAAAAACATAGTATAATGTAATTAATAATGTAGAAGTAGAGAAGTAGTCATATGTTATGAAATTAAAACTGTAATTGAAACTGAAATTAAAATTAAAATTGAAATTAAAAAAACAAAATACCAAATGAAGTGATCCTCAGTTGCTCACCAATCAACACCAATCAACAGTAGCACAAACAGTCAAACTGCATTAAAAAAAAGACCAGTCTTAAAAAAAAAGGTTAAAAGAGAGAGAGAGATTGAGAGAGAGACAGAGAGAGAGAGAGGATGACGAAGATAAGACAGAGAGAGAGGGACGGATGCTGTTGAGAGAGAGACAGCGAAAGAGGGGGAAAAAAGATCAGTCTTAAAAAAAAAGGTTAAAAGAAAGAGAGAGAGAGATTGAGAGAGAGACAGAGAGAGAGAGAGGATGACGGAGATAAGACAGAGAGAGGGACGGAAGCTGTTGAGAGAGAGACAGCGAAAGAGGGGGACGGAAATAAGACAGAGAGAGGGACGGAGGAGATCGACGACGAACCTAGCAGCGACGACGAACCTAGCAGCGACGACGACGACGACGAAGAAGACGAGCTTTGGGTGGAGGAGATCGACGACGACGACCTTCGGGTGGAGGAGATCGACGAGGAGAAGCTTCGGGTGGAGGAGATCGACGACGAGAAGCTTCGGGTGGAGGAGATGATCGACGACGACGGCCTTCGGGTGGAAGAGATCGACGACGAGAGACGGCAGAAGCTTGCGATCGCTGGAGGCGGCGGCGTCTCGAGTGAGGTGAGCGAAGTGAAATTAGGGTTTTTGGGTTTGGGTTTTGGTTACGGGTTATGTATTGCTTTTTTTTTCGTATCCCAGCCGTGTCCCCTCCCAGTTGACCGTATCCCCTCCCCATTGACCCGTTGACCACGTATCGGACACTGTTTGACCGTGTCCGACACGTGTCTTGCACGTGTCGGGCACGAATCCGTGTCTGATTCGTGTCAGACACGGATTCGTGGTCATTGGGGGAGTATCCGTGCTTCATAGATTATCTCTACTAATTTGTACTTCTTTACTGACTTTTGTTTATGGATGTATGAAATTTGACTAGTAGGCTAAACTTGGGCTGATGGCGATCTTGTAGCTCAGACTTAGATTCTAGTATGTATAATTTTCTTTTCTAACAAACAAATTTCTATATTATATGCAAACATTCATAGGGTTTTATTGATGTCCTTGGGATATTTTTGTAAATTGGTCTTACTCTGGTCAAATTAAAGTAGTTGGCATTTGGCGTTGATGGCTTACTAAATTGCTTATGAAATCAACTATTGATATACAGACGTACTGGTTTGATTTAAAAGTACAATATTATTGAAAATCAGTTAGGTTTATGGATAATGAGTGCGAAGGTTCTTTCTTAACTTTAACTAAGTGAGTTAATATGGGATATGGGTCATGTTCTAGCTGTAGATTTGTAGCTATTTGAATACGCGTTCAAGTTATGTTGGAGTTAGTGGACAGAATAGGTATTTCTCCCTCCTGATTGAAATCACTTGTGTGACACTAAATTGAATTCGTAAATTGCAATTTGGCATATTCACTAAAATTTCCTTAGTAAAACATTATAATCTTTGTGTGCAACATACTTGCATGTTCCATCAGCATGTGTAGTAGTGGTTGTTCGTCTAAATTGAGTAAGTATTTGTATAACCAGTTATCAAAGTTGTAGGTTTTTCTTTCATGGTATTGATGCAGAAATTAAAACTGAGGATATGAACATTTGAGGTTAGAAATAAGAGCAGAAATGAATAGGATTTGATGGAATACCTTTGAATTCGTGTTGAATGGGTAGGAAGTGTTCAAATTTGATTCGATATATTAAGTAGCTATTTGGTGAATATTCACGAATATTTGCTAGCACACTTGGTTAAGGCACTTGCTTCTTTAATCTGAGGTCACGTGTTCGAATCCTATGTTGGTATATTATTTGTTTTATTTTCTTTTGAAATGTTGCATAATTAAATGATTTTTATGATATCTTGCTGCTAAAATTATTATATTCATATATTTAAAAATTATAAATTTATATATTTATCGATAGTAATATTAACATAAAAATTAGTATAATGCAATAATGTAGTAGAAATAGGAAAATATCTCATCATAGATCTATAAATTATAAATTTATATATGTATCGATAGTAATATTAACATAAAAATTAGTATAATGCAATAATTTAGAAGTAGGAAAACATCTCATCATAGATTTTAGATTTGCATGAATTCGTTTTCTATCAAACTTTTCTAGCAACTTAAGAATGTAGCTAAAATTTGCATAAGAATTTATTTCTAATAGATATTATGTTATGATATTTGTTGAATTGATAAATATCTTAAGTGCAACTTTAAAGGATAAATAATATATGATAAATTAAATTTAATGGAATAAAATATAAAATATAAACATATATTTAATAATCAACCAAATCAAATATATACCTTGGTTAAATTCTATTTATTTATAAGTTGTATATTAAAAAAACTCAACTACTATTAAATAAACTACTACATCAAATATGACTGAATATATTGACGAATAATAACCGATTAAACTAGATTTACCAACTGCTTTGACTTCTTCTTATCAAGAGTACTAGTTAGGTATCGGAGGGGCGTTGCAGGATAGCCCATCATAGTCAACATTATGTTATTTCTATGTATCTCAAGTCATCTCAACGAGAACTCACCATCAGTCACCAAAGGGGATCACAAGGCCCTCGTTATTGAGTCCAACCTCACAGACTCAAGCTTGTAAGTTCTTCCATGCCTCAACAACTCTTATAGGGTTGAACCGGTCCACATAGACTAGGGCTGCATCTAAGGCTGCATCACTATAACAATACACAAATATATTCTTAGATTAATACTAAAATCTATATTTCAATAGGATATGGGTACTTATATGCTGTTAATTGTTGATAGACCCCGTGTTATTGCCTAACTGTGGATAGATCTTATTATGAAAAACACAAGCAAAATCAAAATCACAATTCAATAACCAAAATAAAATCACAAGCACAAGCACAAGCACAAGCACAAACACAACGACTTACATAGTTCAAAGCAAGTCTTACGTCCACGAGCAGTAACATATAAACTTTTACTAAATTAGAAGATAGATTACAACTCACACATATGAGATTGATGTTTTCCCAGACCCCCTCTTAGAAAATAGAAAATTTTCCTATCATTTTGATATATGGATGCTCTCATGAGATAATCTCCTTCTCACTCATGCCTTATATATGAGAATTGAACTTCTTAAATAGAATCAAGTTCATGCATAATACGAATTCCTAAATCTCTATTCAAATAAAGTTTCTATTGCTAAAAAAACTTACTCAAATACTTTATATGTAACAAATCCTTATCCAAAATAGGACTGAGGATTCCAGGCCAACTCTAAGAAATTTCTTCCCTAGACTGAATCCGATCAATTATGCTGAAATCTACTACTTCAATTAGCCCCCAGAGGGATATCTTCATCTCTTGATGCTAAGCAAGTCCATGTAATGCATGAATTTGCAAATCAGAATTGGATTGGTCATCATGTCTACTGAATTATCATTGATGTCAACTTTCTTCACCTTAATCTTCTTCTCTGACCACAATAAGTAATACCTTATGTCAATGTACTCTATCATCTCATAAAAAACTTGATCTTTTGTCAAAGATATAACACTTTCACTATCACATGATATTATATATAGCTTTCTTCCAAAGAAGGCACATGTCACTAACAAGACCTTTCAACCAGATGCATTTGTTCGCTGCATCTATTGTTGTCATGTATTCCACCTCAATAGTAGATAGCACGACTAAGGATGTGCAATATTGTCTTCCAACTGATGACAGAACCTCCAAGCATGAAAGTGTAGCCCATCAATAACTTCCATCCATCCAAGTCTCTTGCATAATATGAATCAATATATCTGGTAACATCCAACTTTGTATCAACTCTTCCATAAACTAGACCACATTCGATGTTCCTCTATGATATCAAAATATCCACTTTACTACTTTTTAGTGAGGCTTTTTTAGTTTTATCATAAATCGGCTCACACACGCTAATAACATGCTTGATGTCAGGGGAAGAGTGCACACCATATCATACATCAAACTACTTACAACACTCGTACAAGAGACTCTCGACATGAACTCAGTCTCAGCATTTGTCGTTGGTGTAAAATCAAAAAAGATGAAAAATGCGCCACTAAGGAGATACTCACAGTCTTCGCTGAGATATCACATCTCTCCAATATCTTTTAAATGTAGTCCTTTTGTGACAGAAAGATCTTTCTTTGATTTTGATCATGTATCTTCATTCCTATTATCCTATGCGCTAGTTCGAGATCTTTCATAGTAAACTCTTTACTCAGTTGTCTCTTCAACTCTCTAATAGCTGCATGCCTCAAAATAAAATGAGCATGTCATCTAGATGCATGAATAAATAAACCAGTGAGTCATCCTCAAGTCTCCTATGATAGACGCAACTGTTAAACATACACCTATTGTACTTATATACCATCATGAAACTATCAGATCTCTTGTACCACTGTCTAGTCTAGGAGACAACTTTAGCCTATACAAGTATTTCACCAACTTGCACACATGATATTCTTTTCCTAGAGCTATAAAATCCTCTAGCTAACTCATAAAGATATCCTCCTCCAATTCACCATGGAGGAAAGTCATCTTCACACTAACTGCGTGAGTTCCAAGTCCTTATATGCTATCAAACCAAGTAACATCCAAAAAGATGTGTATCTGGATAGCATATCTCATTATAATTCCCTCCCTCTTTCTCACTGTAACACTTTATTACTAGACAAATTTTGTACCTTGTACCCGCAACACTAAGTTTTTTAATTCTTATTAAAGGTACACTTGCATCCAATAATCTTTCTTTCCTGTGGCAGCTTGACTAGCTTCCATATGTGGTCCTTGTGAAGAGATTCATCTCTTCTTCATAGTATCAATGCATGTTTTAGATTCCAAATATGCAATAGCTTCTTTATAACTGGCAGGATCTTGATGCTCCTCCTCGTTTGCAACTAATAATGTATAAGCTACTATGTATTCATATCAATATCTCTTAGGAGGTCGGATTTGCCTTCTGGCTCGGCTATATATGATACATTTTGGCTCTTGTCGCTGCTCTATTGCAAGTTCTACCTAATTGTCTAAGGTTTCGTAAACCTTCTGGACCTGCTGAATAGCATGATTTTCCTATTGGATCTCATGCTAGATCGATGCACTTTTCTAACTAATTGGAGCCATAGGATACTCCACTACTCTATTGGCATTTGCCTCTACTATAGAAGTTTCATATTTCTTTCTTGGGCTAAGTATAAAACTCTCATTTAATATCATATCTCTATTGTGTTCAACTTTGAGTCATTTTTCCATATTCTATATAGTTTGACCCCATTTCCATACCCAATAAGTACACCTTCTTCACCCTCACCTCTAGTTTCCCATCACTAACATGATAATGTGTAGAGACTCTGAATAATCTTAGATTAGAGCAATCCACTAGTTTACCTGATCATACCTCTAATGGGGTCTTGTAATATATAGTTGTACTAGGGGAGTGATTTACCAAGTAAGTTGTCAGACTAACTACTTCAGCTTAGAATTCTTCGGCAGCTCTGAGTTGGAAAGCATGCACTAAGATTTCTCTAATAATGTTTTGTTCATCTTCTCTACAACTCCATTATGTTGTGGGGTCTCTCTGACGGCATGGTATCGTGCAATGCCTTCATTCTTATAGAACTCTTTGAACTCTTTAAATAGAACTCCATGACTTTATCAGTGAGAAGATCATTTACTTTCTTCTCAGTTTGCTTCTTCACCAAAGCCTTTCACTGTTTGAAATCTTTGAACATATCACTCATATGTCTCAGCACATAAATCCACATCAATTGTGAATAATCATTAATCAGTGATGGAAAATATCGAGTTCTATTATTCGATGGAACGAGATCAAGACCCCAAACATCAACATGGATGTAATAGAGTATTCCTTTTAGAACATGTTATGGTGTTGTTATGGTGTTTTTAGTCGATAAAGTGTAGCCATTTGCCAAGCAAAGGACATGTGTACCTCTACATGCAATGCCCCAGTCAAATTGGTGGCCGAGATCAGCAAGGATCCTGACTTAGTTGACTCACCGAGTCGACATTCTCTTATGTCGACTCGATCACCGAGTCGACATCCTCTTATGTCGACTCGAATGGCGGAACTTGTCGGCCCTCTTGTCGAAAACGACTCTTAACGAGCCCACTCGACCAGTTATTCAACACCTTGCGAGGTGGACTCAAAAGGTGTTACTTCTCAGCTAAACCAAAGGATGACTTTAACCTCGAGTCTCTCCCGCTGACACAACATCGATGTCGCATTTAATACTTGGCAGACACCATCATGCCTCTAGCTCCAATAGTCTTCATGACTCATCAGACCACGTCGGCACCGTCATGCCTCCGATCATCCCTTATTTAATGCTGAGGTAATCTCTCCTCCACTTACCGAACAACGTGTGTAAAGTAGGTGTTGAAGTAGCTGCCAGCCCATGCTTCTTCACCGCCATCCTGTGCTCAGCCAAAGTGACGATTCTATCCTTTCAACACCACTATAAATAGAGGTACTATTCTAACATGAAAGGGGCTGATCTTCTAAGATCTAATCTCTGATCTAAACTATTCTAAGCTACATCTGCTAATAACCCTACACAAAAGGAACTCTCGTGGTTCTTTATTTTTTTCCCACTCAAGTTCACAAACTAACTTGACCGTCGGAGGAACCACGGGGAAAGCAGTCTCGTCTTCTCACGAGTTTCTACTTGTACAGGCTTCAGCCACTCAACTTAAAATTAGATATTCAGAGAAGTGAGCGGCTCCTCATCAACATCATCCATCCCCATATAATTGACTATTTGATCACTTAACATCAACAGAATCGAATGTTATGTTGCTTCTTGTAAATACAATGCTCGCATAAGTTCAAATTAGAAATTTGGTGCTCGCCAAGCAAACCTTGCTTGCTCAGAATAGCCAACTTGTTTTAGCTCATGTGACCAAGATGCATGTACCACAACATGGTCTTCTCTTCTTTTGTCTTCTCCGTCAATGGAACTGAAGTTGAACTGATGATGATCTCTTCTTGTAGGAAATACAAGCTGCAATTCTTCGCTCCCTTCATCTCGACTAATGCACCCTTGGTGACCCAAATAACTATATTTTCGATTACAATCTTGTAACCTTTGGAGTCCATAACTCCCAAAATATAACGAATCTCTATAAGTAATCTAATATACCATCATGCATCTTTATTTGTATGGTGCCGATACTGATCGCTCTACAGGGTTGATCATTCCCCATCAAGATGTTTCCACCATTGAACCTATCATATATCGTGAACCACTCCTTGTTCGGATATATGTGATACAAACATCCCAAAAATAACATCCATACATACACTACGTAGCCTGGGTCAGTCACAGTGATAAGTTAATCACCTTCATCAGACGATTCCTTCTCTATAACTCCAGTGACAGATGAGTCACCTGAGTCCTTTCTTGATTATTCGTTCTTCTTCTTTAGACAATAAAACTTCATGTGCTCAGCTCACGGCAATAGTGGCATATGATATTTCCATCTCTAGTGCGTGATTGGATCTACCTCTAAGATAGGACTTATCATATCTCATCCTGGATCACCCTTAGTCATAACTATCCCCTCAGCAGTTCTTGTCAACATGTCCCGATATCTTTTGCCTCAACTTCATATGGTTTCTTCTAGAGCTATGTTGTCTTTACCGGTGAGAAAAGAATTTTGAAAATTCTCATAGGATGGTTTGTAAATAAGAAAATAGATTACAACTCCACGGGCAACAACAGATAAACTTTCACTTAATAAGAAGATAGATTACAACTCATATAGAAGAGATTTATGATCTCTTTGAATCTCTCTCGAAAGATAGGAAACTTTCCTATCGATTTGATCTGTGGTTTCTTTCTTGAGATACTTGAAGAAACCGCGAGAAGTTTGGTAAAGAACAGGTGTTGGAAGAGCTCAGGGTTCTGTTTAGGAGCTGCACGGTCAACCGCGGTGCAAGGCCGATCGACCGCGATTGTGCACGGATCCAGGATTTGTGCCTGAACTTGGCACGGTCGATCGCCACAGTCGACCACCAGACCCTATAGGTGATTTATGGTGTCTGTCATTAGATCACGGTCGACCGTGAGATTGGGGGCGGTCGACCGCCAATCGGGTCAAAGCCCAATTTTGGTTTCCTGTTCTTATTTAGTTTTGGTGTTTGTATAAATACCAATACACGTTCTAGGGTTTTTAAGGCAAGAGTTTGGGATATTTGGAGCACAGAAAAGAGGTATTTTCTGAGCTATTTGATTAGGGTTTATTTGGAGAGATTAAGAGCTTTGTTGGTGAGATTAGTTTGTTCATTCGAGTGATTTGTAATATCAAGTTGTACTCTTCTTCTCTATTAGTTTGTTGGTGAGATTAGTTTGTTCATTCGAGTGATTTGTAATATCAAGTTGTACTCTTCTTCTCTATTAATGAAAACCTCATCCCTTTCTTGCCCCATGGACGTAGGCAATTACCGAACCACGTTAAAATTGGTGTTTTGTGTGTGCATTGATTTGGTTGGTTTTGGCCCTCGTTGATTGACAATTGGTTTGGTTCCTCGACACGGTTTTCAACAACAATTGGTATTTTGCCCAACAATTGGTATCAGAGCTCGGGCTATGCTTAGGCTATTTGGAGGAGTAGATCGATTTGGGAAGCTCGTCTAGGGTTTCAGTTTGTGAGAAATGTGAGATCTTTTTGGTAAAGCTTCTTTCTTTTCTCAGTTTTGGATCTATTCTTTGTTTGTTTCCGCACTGGTTATTGGTGTGTTGAGGATTATGGCCGAGAAAGAGGGAGTTGAGGGTGGTTCTTTAGGTATGAAGATTGTCCAAAGTTTGAGTATCCACTCGATGAAGATTGACGTGGAGAAGTTCAATGACACTAACAATTTTGGAATCCACTCGATGAAGATTGACGTGGAGAAGTTCAATGACACTAACAATTTTGGACTTTGGCGATGCGAAGTCTTGGATGCGCTCAATGTACGTGGAGAAGTTCAATGACACTAACAATTTTGGACTTTGGCGATGCGAAGTCTTGGATGCGCTCAATGTATAGAATTTGGAAGATACGTTGGAGTTGGACTGAAAACCGGACGACATTGATGAGAATGTTTGGAAAAAGATGAATCGGACAGAGTGTGGTGTGATTAGGTCTTGTCTCACTCAAGATCTAAAATATGATGTGATGAATGAGACTTCAGCTAAGAAGATTTGGGAAGTCCTAGAGAGCAAGTACTTGACAAAGAGCATCGAAAACCGTTTGCATTTGAAGAGAAGGCTTTATCGCTTCCAATTGAAGAAGGGGACATCCATTAGTGATCATATGAACCACTACACGAAGCTTCTTGCAGATTTGACGAATGTAGATGTCATTGTTGAAGATGAGGACAAGGCGTTGCCATTATTGAGTTCTTTGCCCGACGAGGAATATGAGACGTTTGTCCTTACTCTTATTAATGGGAAGACATCTTTTTTATATAGTGAGGTCACCGCTGCATTAGTGAATTACCAACTTAGAAAGAAGGACAAGGAGACTTCTATTGAGCCAGTAGCGGGGGATTAGTTGCAAGAGCAAAGGGTTCAAACCGAGGTAAAAGGTCACAGTCTAGAGGGGCACATCTTGGAATTCATAGGAATCAGTGTGCTTTTTGTAAAGAATATGGACATTGAAAAGCTGAATGCCTAAATTTGAATGATCAAACCGGGAAGAATAAGGGGAAAGTTATTTAGGCTTCAGAGGTGAATGTTATCAAGGTTAGTGGTAACGATTCAGATTTAGATTCTTCGGGCTACTCATTATCTGCACTGTCGTCAGTTTGTGTTGCCTACTCTACAGAGTGGATGTTGGACTCGGGTGCTACATAACACATTTTTCCTAGGAGGGATTGGTTCTTCAGCTTTTAGGAGTTGGAAAGAGGGGATTTCGTGCTTATGGGTAATGATCATGAATGCCCTATTGGTGGTATTGATACCGTTCGGATTAGGATGATTGACGGAGTGATTCGGGAGTTGGTAGGAGTGAGGTTCGTTCCTCAGTTGAAGAAGAACATCATTTCATTTGGAGCTTTGGAGATAGCAGGCTATAGGGTGACCTTGGCGGATGCACGTTTGAAGGTTACATTTGGGTCCATGATTGTGATGAAGGGCGTCAGAAGGAGTAACTTATACTATTTGCTTGGGAGCATGGTGATTGATACAGCTCTGATGACTTCATTGGATTTGGCTAGATTGTGACGTAGTTTGGTGCTGGGGTATTTGATTGGTGATGCCGTGCATAGGTTGTTAAGGAGTGCTTTGACCTACAGATGGAAGTCCTTTGAGCACATTGAGATGAGCAAGACCATGGTGGAGTTTGGCACTTCTATCCATCGAACGAGGGGTCTTTTAGGAGGTGTTCAGTCAGGTATTTGGGAGCCTTCCAAGGAGGCATTATTGGGAGGTAATCGTTTTGTAGTTTCCGAAGTTGGTGATTGTTCTAGGCATTATTGGGTCACGACCAGTTCCTGTTGGTGTAAAGTCCTAGAAGTCAACAACAATTGGAAGAAGTGTATTGGCAGAAAGGTAACTCGTTGTTCTAGCTTTGGTAGAGGTCCTTTCTTGCGTTTGTGCCGAGCTCATGTCAACTTGAAACACTTCATTGATGTGGAGACTTTGGGGCGACGAGATGAGATGACAGTTTCGATGGGTTATTCCTTTCTGGAGGAGGATCGGCGTTGGTTGTCGAGCATTGGTTCTGGTTCTGGAGTTTCGACATATTTAGGTCATCTTAGTCATAGGTCGCCAACTACTGCATTACGAGTTATTGGATCTGGTAGGGCTGTTACAGATTTTGGTTGGCGTCAGATATTTGGTTACCTAGCATTTGGTCACATTGAGGATGTGAGATTTGATCCGATTGCGTGTTTGGGATTCGGAGGCTCGTTTGATTATTGGTTGGGAGCTTCTGATTTTGTTCTAAGCAGGAAGAATGTTACTTTTGACTCTCAGCAGGTGGAGAATGTTGATCAGGTCATTTAGATATCGTAGCAGGTGGAGGGTGATGCTACTTCACGTTGGGTGAAACTTATTCCACATACTCCAGATTATACTGCGTCATTTAGAATTCCAGCTGAGGTGGCATAGGTTGGGGATGATTTGATTTCGGATGCAGATGATAGATTGGTTTTGGATTCGGTTGTAGCTAGTGGACATGATTTGGATACGGCCATTGGTTCACCTCAGATGGAGGTGTTTGATTTGTATCAGTTTGGGACCGCTATCTGTTGCAGATCCGTTAGCGATATTAGGGAAGAGTTATAGACTTTTCTATTTGATTGAGGGTCTTTAGAGACCGTTGGGGGTGAACTACATGAAGGCTTGATTCCTTGGGTAAGAGGATACGTAGACAGTCTTTATGATGTAGCCGATTTGGTGATTAGATATCGACGTTTAGGTGAGTGTTCGCACTCCCGTTTGGGTTTCAACTTGTTGAGGATTGAGAAGCAGCAAGTGAGGCATTTGGCTTGGTTGGTGTCGGCTCAGTTTTGGTAGAAACTTCGCCGAGGTGGAGAATTAAAGAAACAACAAGAAGTTTGGTGAAGAACAGGTGTTGGAAGAGCTCAGGGCTCTGTTTGGGAGCTGCACGGTCGACCGCGGTGCAAGGTCGGTCGACCGTGATCGTGCACGGATCCAGGATTTGTGCCTGGACTTGGCGCGGTCGACTGCCACGGTCGACCGCCAGACCCTGTAAGCGATTTATGGTCTCTGTCGTTGGATCGTGGTCGACCGCGAGATTGGGGGTGGTCGACCACCAATTGGGTCAAAGCCCAGTTTTGGTTTCCTGTTCTTATTTAGTTTTGGTGTTTGTATAAATACCAATATACATTCTAGGGTTTCTTAAGGCAAGAGTTTGGGATATTTGGAGCACAGAAAAAAAGTATTTTCTAAGCTATTTGATTAGGGTTTATTTGGAGAGATTAAGAGATTTGTTGGTGAGATTAGTTTGTTCCTTCGAGTGATTTGTAATCTCAAGTTGTACTCTTCTTCTCTATTAGTGAAAACCTCATCCCCTTCTTGCCCCGTGGACGTAGGCAATTGCTGAACCACGTTAAAATTGGTGTTTTGTGTGTGCATTAATGATTTTGGTTGGTTTTGGCCCTCGTTGATCGGCAATTGGTTTGGTTCCTCGACACGGTTTTCAATAACAATTGGTATTTTACCCAACAATACTCTCTTTCTCTTAATTTTTCTCATGCCCTAGATATGAGAATTCAGCTCCTTAAATAAGGTTAAATTCATGCATAATTAAGATTCTTAGACCTGTATTCAAAGAGAGTTTCTATTGCGAAAAAAATCTACTGAAATACTCTATCTGTAACAAATCCTTATCCGATTAGGACCGATGATTCTAGACCAACTCTAACAGATCCAGTGTAGTTCTCTTGTTGGAGATAGGCAACTTGAACTATCACCTAATTGTCGATAAAACCCATCAGTTAGATTTTCGGACATAGACCGTGTACGCTATTGCACAATTCCGGAGAATACTTGGTCGAACTAAAGGAGGGGGGAGAGAGATGTTGTGCGCAGCGAAAATTTCGGCAGAGTTTCTGGTGCACAATAAGAGAGAGAGAGAGAGAGAGAGAGAGAGAAAGAGATAAGAATTCTTGTTTCTCAAAGGGAACAAGAATCTGAAGCCTAATATCCCATCAATGTGGGATATTTGCTCTTCCTCTCGTCAGCTCTAGGACTACGCGTCGAGGGATCCTAAAAACTATTACAATGGCCACAAACTCAAACAACCAAATTTACGTGGTTCGGCAAACTGCCTACGTCCACGGGGCAAGGAGGGGGGAGATCTACTATTTGAGGGAAAGATACAACTAGGGTTTACAATCACTCAATCTAAACCCTCACATAATCTCTTAAACCCCTCATACAATTATCTCTCTCAAAACAAAAGACAGCCGCCAAAAAACAAAGAAAAGCCGATCTGTTCCTTGCACTGCTCCAAAGCCGCCTTCGCACTGCTCCCAAGCCGCCGCACAAACCCACTGTGTACTTGAATCAGCCACCCTTTTTCTTTTTTTCTTCGCTGTACTTTTTCCCTTCAATTCCTGCACTTGCACCAAAGAAACCCTAGGACAAAAGTCCTTTTTATAGGCTATATTCGGGTGGGCCTCTTTTACCCGCTGGATTTTGCTTTGAACCCACAATTCACCACCTCTTCACACGTTCACGTGAATTCATTTTCACGTGGTTTGCTTGGCCAATGTTGTGGCCCCCACCCATTCACAATTCTCCACCTCGGTGAAGTTTTCCTAAAACTGAGCCGACACCAACTAAACCAAATATCTCACTTGTTGTGTCCAGTACGAAGTGAAACAATTCACGACAACGGACTCAATCCATAACAAGTCGAGAACCCAAATGAGAGTGCAAACACTCTCCAAATATCGGTATCAACTCACCAAATCGGTCTCACCCCCGTCAAAGTCCAACCCGGCTGCATCGTAAAGACTGCCTACGTATCCTCTTGCCCAAGGAATCAAGCCAAACGTAGTTCATCCAAATGGCCGCGAACGACTTCAATCCAATAGAAGAGTTCGCAATCCTTCTCCAATATCATCAACTCTGCGGCTGATAGCACCTCCAATGGCCTCAAACACCTCTACCTGAGGTGAACCAATGGTCATATCCAAACTGCATCTATCAGCTGCACTCGAGTAAAAACCCAACTCATCATCTGCACATAAATCCAAATGACTCCCACGCTGTGTCACCTCAGCTGGAATCCCAACCAATGCAGAATGATCTGGAGTAATCTTCACCCAATATGGAGTAGCATCAGTCTCCACCCGCTGCGATACCTCTAAGGTCTGTCCAAAACTCTGGCTTTCTCATCGAAACCTCAACCAAAGTGACACTACCAGACCTATCTTCCAATGGAGTTTTACCTCCTATCACAACAGTTGACAACTCTTTAATAGGATGACCCAAATATGTCGAAGCCTCAGTCCAGAAACTCTTCTGCAGACCATTGCTTAACAACAAACACCGATCCTCCTCCAGCAAGGCACGGTCTTCCAAATTTGTCACTCTATCTAGTTGCCCCAAGATTTCCTTCCCAACGAAGTGTCTCGCAATGCCGTGAGCTCGGCTCCAATACAGAAACAGGTCCATCTTGTACCTCCCACTAGAATGGAGTACCTTCACCTTTCTGTCTATCACACACTTCTTCAAACTGTTGGATACTACTAGGACTTTCTCCAAAGGGGATTTGGTTGCAACCCAAACACGCCTAGTGATACGAGTTGCCGTGCGAGCACCTTTGATCGCGGAATTATCAAAGGTGGGTTGAGGAAAAGAATAAGAATACAAGAATAACTCAGATTTTTGGGCGAAGGAAAATACCTCCTCTAGATTATGAGTATGTAATTTACAATCTTTCACAATATCACTCTAGAATTAAAGAACAAGCTCTCCAAATCTCAATTACAAGTTAATCTCTCTTGATTTAACTCCCTGATTGTTTAGAAACCCTAAAACAATCCCTTATATAGGTGTACAAACGTGGATGGCAATTTGGTAAATAACCAGTGATCGAGAATCCGAAACGGACCATAACGAATAGGCTTCAACTTCTTGCCTTCTCCTTTTAGCCCCTCCTTACTCAATTTTAGCCACACCATATCGCCCACGCCAAAGTTATAAGGAACCCGATGTTGATCATGCTTCGCCTTGTATTTTGCTTGTGACTTCTTCAATTGTGCTTCAACCGTTGAGTCGACTCAACCTGATGAGTCGACTCATAACAGTCATGAGTCGACTCACAGGCTGAAAACTGGGTATTTCGATTCTTCTGCTCGTCGTCTTGTTTCACGCTTCCTCCTGTGTTCCCTTATACTGTTTGACACCCCTTATTCTCATGCTAGTATGAGAATCATCTATCCTCAAGCTCCCATGAGGATCGCTAAGTTCCGAAGAGAAGATACACCCGTATCATGTGTCCCCTCTTTAAGAACTTGAAGTCCCGTTCAAGTTAGAACTTCAGCTGAGGAAACTCGCGAGCCCCTCCTTCCTTATTGAACCACTTAGCCTTGCTAGGAACTTGACCTTGACGTCCGATAAGAAACGACTCCTTCATTCCCCTTCTTGTCGTGGTCGTCTTTCGCTCCAAAATGCAGTCTTCCTTCAGCGGCTCCTCTCTATCAAACCATAAGTCATCAACATGCGGTAAGATCACCTTGTCATCACCTTCATCATCCAGTAATGGAGGCTCAAACAACTTCAAGTACTCAGCATTGATCACCGAATACATGCCTAAGTAAGGCGGCAAATCCAGCCTAAAAGCGTTGTCGCCAATCTGATCGAGAATCCGAAACGGACCATAACGAATAGGCTTCAACTTCTTGCCTTCTCCTTTTAGCCTCTCCTTACTCAATTTCAGCCACACCATATCGCCCACGCCAAAGTTACAAGGAACCCGATGTTGATCATGCTTCGCCTTGTATTTTGCTTGTGACTTCTTCAATTGTGCTTCAACCGTGGCATGAATCTGTGCAATCTTCTCCAGAAATCGCTGAGCCCGTTGTCTTTCATTCCCCTCCTTGCCGTCCATCGTAGATTCACTTGAAAACACGAGATCAAACGGACTCGGTGGTAAGAATCCATAACAAGTCTCAAACGGTGACTTTCCCGAAGATCCATGAATCGCCCGATTAAAAGCAAACTGCAAATATGGTAAGCTCTCATCCCAAGTCTTGGGATGCCTGGAATTATACCCCCGCAACATATGCACCATAGTCCGGTTGACTACCTCCGTTTGCCCGTCTGTTTGTGGATGAAAAGCCGTGCTCTTCTTTAATCTAGTGTCCATCAGACTCCACAAAGAATCCCAAAAATGCCCGAGAAACCGGCTATCCCGATCCGAAATGATCGAACTTGGCAACCCAAAATGTTTCCACACATACTCGAAGAACAATTGTGCTGCACCCGCTCCCGTCACGGTCTTCTTACAAGGAATCAAAAACACCATCTTACTGAACCGGTCCACCACAACGTACAAATAGTCATGCCCACGCTTGGTAGTCGGCAATCCTCCTAGAAAGTCCATAGATATGCTCTCCCACGGCCTAGAAGGAACCGGTAGTGGTAGGTACAATCCCCTTTTTCTATTAGAAGGCTTCGAAATACAGCATAACTTACACCCTCCAACATACTTGGTCACATCATCAAGCATCCGTGGCCAAAACACATGTCGCCGTAGATTGAGAAGCGTCTTCTGAATTCCAAAATGCCCTTGCACACGCGAGGTATGTGCTTCCCGAATCCATTGCAACCTATCACCATCCTCCGGAATACATAGTGATGTTCCACGATACAACAAGCCATCTTCTCCAAGTGCATACTCCCCCTTTTGACCGGCCTTCGCCTGCTCGAACATACTACCGAAGTCTCTACTGGATGCATACAGCTATACATACTCCCAAGGAACCAAGGGCTGAATACGCGTCGCCACCAATAAAGCTCTTACCGGCGGACGAGATAACATATCGGCCAACTTGTTTGTCGCCCCCTTCTTGTACCTAATAATGATGTTGAAAGCCATCAAATACGACATCCACTTCATGTGCCGTGCCTGTTGTAGCTTCGTCTGGGCATGTAAGAACTCCAACGGCTTATGATCCGAATGCACGACCACCTCCTTCCCTAACAAATACACACTACAATGCTTAATTGCTTGATATAGCGCATAGAACTCCTTGTCGTAGGTTGGGTAGTTCGCAATAGCACCCGAAAACTTCTCAGAATGGTATTCCACCGGTTTCCCATCCTGAGTCAACACCGCGCCCATCGCATAATTAGACGCGTCGGTCTCTACCTCGAAAGTCCGCTGCAAATTCGGCAACGCCAATACTGGTGCCTCCGAGATCTTCCTCTTTAGCAACTGAAAAGCCTCCTCATGCGTCCTTCCCCACTCGAACTGAACCTTAGCCTTTGTGAGGCCATGTAATGGTGCCGCATAAGTCGAAAAATGTCGAATGAACTTGCGCAAATATTGGCAAGCCCCCATGAAGCTTCTCACTTCAGTCACTGTCTTCGGCGTCGGCCACTTTGTGATCACCGTTACCTTACCCGGATCTATCCTCCTCTGGCCCTTCCCCACGATAAAGCCGAGATACACCAACTCGTCTTTCCCAAACTCGCACTTCTTCCCGTTGAGCTTCAGTTGTCCATCCTGCAACACTCTAAATACTTTCTCCACGTGAACAAGATGCTCCTCCCAGGTCCTGCTGTACACCAAAATATCATCAAGGTACACAATCACAAAATCCTCTATGAAAGGTCGCAACAAATCATTCATGAGCCTCATAAAAGTCGCCGGAGCATTGCATAATCCAAACGGCATCACCAACCACTCGAACAGGCCCTGTTTGGTCTTGAACGCCGTCTTCCAAGTGTCTTCCTCCCGAATCCTTACCTGATGATAGCCAGACTTCAGATCCAACTTCGTGAAGAACCTCGCTCCCTCTAACTGGTCCATAAGATCATCGATCCGTGGTAGTGGGTAACGATTCTTGATAGTTATCTTGTTGAGCGCCCGGTAATCCACGCACATGCGCCAACCTCCATCCTTTTTGGGCACCAATAACACCAGCGACCCGCAAGGTGAACAACTCGGCACTATCACTCCCGTCTCCAAGAGCTCCTGAACTTGCTTCTTGATCTCTTCGGACTCCTTGGAGTGCAAATCGGAACGTACACTGGTTCACCACACTCAATCCTGCTTCCTTCTGAATCCACCCTAATGGATAGGGCTTCGGATGCCTCACCGTCTTCAATCCCAGCTTTTGTACCAACGCTTCAGATATCAGGTTCTTCTGACTCCCTGTGTCTACAATGGCATCCACCAAGCTAGTCTTGACCTGCAACTTCAGAACAAAGAGTTGCTCTCTCGGGTCGTTGTCTTCTTTTGTGGCCTGTTTCCCTGTCATAAGGTTGAGGTTGTTGTTGGGCTCTGTCATCCCGGGAACCTCTTTCGGACCCTGTGCTATCACATACGCCTTTTTCTCCTCCTTCTTCTTCAACCCTTTCGGCTTCAGATGAGGGTACTTATCCCAGCAACGATCAGCCACGTGCCCTGTCTGCTTGCAGTGATTGCATGTCAATCCTGCCTTCCCTGAATCACCCTTCTTCTTCTCTTCCTTATGTTGAGAGCTACTCGACTTGTTTCCCGATTGTTTGGAGTCACCCTTCGTTTCGTTGCCCTTCTTCTGTTTGCCCTCAATGGCAATTGCCTTCACGCTCGCTTCTGCAATCGTCTCGATCGTGAACAGCTTCATCACTTTACGGATATAATCATTCAGTCCCGCCATGTACTTCATGAAGATGGAGTACTCGCTTGTTGCGATGTTTAGAACCATCGCCTGCTGCTGGAACTCCGTCGTGTACTCTTGAACGGTCTGATTGAATCTTTGGTGCAAGCCGTACCACTTGTACCAACGCTCCTCAAGGAACCCTACCGGATAGAATTGTTTCCTGAGTAGCTACTTGAATTTGTTCCACGATGCTGCCTTCTTCTCCTGTTTGCAATAGGATTTCCACCACGTCAACGCGTGTCCTGAAAGCTTCAATGTCGCGAACACAATCTTCTCCTTGGATGAATATCCGTAGAGGGTGAAGTACATCTCCATACGCTCAATCCAATCATCGAGCTTTTCTATATTGACACTCCCATCATAGACAGGAATCTCCACCTTGAAATCTATCTTTAAATTTTGGTAATTATTTTTACCCCATTGATGTCCAGCAGCCCTAACAACCTCGGTTCCCCCGTCCGAATCAGACTTCTCGCTCTCTTCATCGGACTCGATGATTTTCTTCTTACCCTTCGAAGAAGATTCCTCTCTTTTGTCCCCTTTGTTAATGAGACCCACGAGCTGACTGAGCGTCGAACCAATCGTCCCGATCTGCTTCTCCATGGCATCAAGTCTTGTTGAGTTATCTGTTTCAAACATATTCTCCTTCCTTAACTCTTAGAAAATTACCTTCTCTAGATTATGAAGAACAAAAGATTACAATCTCTCTCTCACAATCTCACTCTAGAATTGAAGAACAAGCTCTCCAAATCTCAATTACAAGTTAATCTCTCTTGATTTAACTCCCTGATTGTTTAGAAACCCTAAAACAATCCCTTATATAGGTGTACAAACGTGGATGGCAATTTGGTAAATAACCAGACCCAAAACCAACAGGAATTCGTGTGAACAGAATCCCAAACGAACCAGGAAACCCTCGATGAGTCGACTCGTGACTGAGATGAGTCGACTCGACAGAAACTGGAGAAATCTCAATAACCAGCGATGAGTCGACTCATGACTGAGATGAGTCGACTCGACAGAAACTGGAGAAATCTCAATAACCAACGTTGAGTCGACTCATGACAGTCATGAGTCGACTCAACCTGATGAGTCGACTCATAACAGTCATGAGTCAACTCACAGGCTGAAAACTGGGTACTTCGATTCTTCTGCTCGTCGTCTTGTTCCACGCTTCCTCCTGTGTTCCCTGATACTGTTTGACACCCCTTATTCTCATGCTAGTATGAGAATCATCTATCCTCAAGCTCCCATGAGGATCGCTAAGTTCCGAAGAGAAGATACACCCGTATCACCTAGAACAGTCACCAACAAAGGAAATCAAAAGCCTATTACCTCCCAATGATGCCCCCTTGGAAGGCCCCCAAACATCCACGTGAACTCCTCCAGAACGACCCTTAGCACGGTGAATAGAGGTGCCACACTTCACCTCGGTCTTCTTGCTCACATCAACATGTCCACTGGACTTCAAACTGCAGGTCTTTGCACCCTCTTTCAATCTATGCGAGGAATCAATACTGGAATGGCCAAGCCCCAAATGCCGCAGTCTAATCGAATCAACAGAAGTCGTCAGCTCTTCACCTGCCACTATACCTCCAGTCAAGTAATACAGGTTATTTCTCCTGATGCCCTTCATCAAAATACGAGAGTCTCTCGCAATCTCGAGAACCATGTCCTCAACACGAACCTTCAGACCCTCTCAAACCAAAGCTCCAATCGAGATCAAGTTCTTCCACAAAGAAGGAACATATCTCACATCATTTATCTCCCTAACAGTCCCGTCAAACATTTTTATACGAATTCTTCATATCCTAAGGATCTGGCATGCACGGTTATCAGCCATGTACACCACACCACTATCCACCAGCTTCTCAAAACTGGAGAATCATTCCCTTCTAGGGCACACATGACAGGTCGCACCACTATCCAACATCCATTCAGATTCCTCCGAATAGCTATCTGTAGGACTGATAGAAAGCGAATAAATAGAAGAGTCAGAATTATTACCATCCGATATGATATTTGCTTCTGATGATGGTTGCTTCCCTTTTTCCTTCTGCTAATTCTTCATCCATTCGTCGAGCTTTGGGCAGTCTTTCTTCCAATGACCAGTCTCCTTGCACCAAGCACACTGATCTTTTCCTACTCTAGACTGTGACTTCCAATTCTTTCGGTTCGGATTCTTCCCTCTTGCGACCAACGCCTCTGCTACCGGCTCAACTGAAGCCTCATTATCCTTCTTTCGAAGCTGATAATTCACAAGTGTAGCAGTGACCTCACTATACGAAAGTGATGCCTTCCCATTAATCAGAGTAAGAACGAATGTCTCATATTCCTCGTCGGGCAAGGAACTCAAGTAGTGGTTCATGTGATCTCTAATGGAGGTTCCCTTCTTCAACTGGAAACGATAAAGTCTCCTCTTCAAATGCAAGCGATTTTCCACACTCTTGGTCAAATACTTGCTTTCGAGAATCTCCCAAATCTTCTTCGCAGAAGTCTCATTCATCACATCATATTTTAGATCTTGAGTCAAACAAGACCTAATCACACCACACGCCGTTCGATTCATCTTCTTCCAAACATTCTCTTCAATCTCATCTGGCTTGCCATCTAACTCCAAGGTATCCTCTAAATTCTGCGTGTTCAGCGCATACAAAATCTCGCATCTCCATAATCCAAAGTTGTTTGTGCCATTAAATTTCTCCACATCTATCTTCATAGAGTGGATATTCAAACTCTGAATGGTCTTCGCGCCAGAAGAACCACCCTCGACTCCCGAAGCACCTTCTTTCCCCGACATCTTACGCACCAACGAACAAAGAATAGATCCAAAACTGAAAGATAGAGTCTTTACCAAAAGATCTCACCTTTATCACCAACGAAGTCCTAAACGGGCCTCCAAATTGATCTACTCCTCCAACCAAACCCTAGATCTGAAATCTGGGCTCTGATACCACTTGTTGTGCGCAGCGGAAATTTTGGCATAGTTTCTGGTGCACAATAAGAGAGAGAGATCGATAAGAATTCTTGTTTCTCAAAGGGAACAAGAATCTGAAGCCTAATATCCCATCAAAGTGGGATATTTGCTCTTCCTCTCGTCAGCTCTAGGACTGCGCGTCGAGGGATCCTAAAAACTATTACAATGGCCACAAACTCAAACAACCAATTTTACGTGGTTCGGCAAACTGCCTACGTCCACGGGGCAAGGAGGGGGGAGATCTACTATTAGAGGAGAGATACAACTAGGGTTTACAATCACTCAATCTAAACCCTCACACAATCTCTTAAACCCCTCATATAATTATCTCTCTGAAAACAAAAGACAGCCGCCAAAAAACAAAGAAAAGCCGATATGTTCCTTGCACTCCTCCAAAGCCGCCTTCGCACTGCTCCCAAGCTGCCGCACAAACCCACTGTGTACTTGAATCAGCCGCCCTTCTTCTTTTTTTCTTCGCTGTACTTTTTCCCTTCAATTCCTGCACTTGCACCAAAGAAACCATAGGACAAAAGTCCTTTTTATAGGCTATATTCGGGTGGGCCTCTTTTACCCGCTGGATTTTGCTTTGAACCCACAATTCACCACCTCTTCACACGTTCACGTGAATTCATTTTCACGTGGTTTGCTTGGCCAATGTTGTGGCCCCCACCCATTCACAAGAGAGAGAGAGAGAGAGAGAGAGAGAGAGAGAGAGAAGTCCGAGCTCTCCCTAATCAAACTAAAGCTATTACAGTATAACGTCATTTATTCTTGGGACTGAAATCTCACTGAAAATTGTGCTTAAATAATACGCGGATCCCATCAATTCATGAATTCATCACTTTTGAATGTAACATGTTGCTGCCCCCACAAAGAAGAAAGTTGTATTGAACCTCAGTCTACGAGCACAAAATATCCGAACATGCAAATGACCCCTGCAACCAAAATGGACGCGTTGGTAACATTTCTCGGCATCTTTCCTCCGTCTTCTCTCAAAAACATGGCCTCAAGGATCGGCCAGCAGTTCGCCACTCCAAACGCCGACAGAAACAAGGGCACAAACATTTCACAGAAAAACCCGTCTCTTCTCGTTGCCATTAACAGCCCAAACATAAAGGAGCTCAAGTTCAATATAGCCGCAGTCCCGAGTGATACAAAGAAGGGTGAGGATACGCCAAACTCAAAGACCCCGTTATCGTATCGCTCGCTTTGTCCTTCTTCCGTCGCTTTGTTTGTGAGAGTAAAGCCAGGTGCAGATATCCCCGTTTGGTTCATAATGAATTGAATGGTTCCAGAAGCGAAGGATGTCAATCCCCTGATCATCCACATTCTTTGGTCACTCCACCATGTTTGGATTGTGCCGTTGTGCACGAGAAACTCGATGAGATCTTGGGAATATGCAGTTAAGAATAGGTAAGCGTACAAGTAAAACCATGGATCTGACAGCTGCAACAATACAGTTGCCATAGGTTAGTCTCTTTGATTATTTTATTTGTTTTTTACAGATACGAATGAAGCTGCAAATTATTAAAGGGTTTGATAGCTGCGAGTGCTCATTTAGAAAAATAAGCTATCAAGAAATAAGATGGTGAGGACATTAATGTGAGTGGGTCTTTAACACATGGCTATTTTTTAGTAGGCAATTTTCTTAAAAGAGTCGTTGCCTCATACCCATTATTTCCATTTCTGAACACTATCTAAAGAATAAAAATCGTATCATATTCATCTATATATATGGAAGTAGGGATTGTTGGGCCACAAATAGAAACAAACCAATCCTCTACCCATATAGAAGTGAGATGATATTTGACAAAATCAGCCGAAAACGCATGGTTCCGGTGGATGTTCGAGCTATATTCATAAAAGAACTGAAGCTTGCAGGGATATTATGCGTTAGTGTAGTTCCACGTTTGAAAACTGTAACATTAAAACTGATGAACGTAAATGGCAAGTCAGGGAAATACCAAAAACTTTTGGGTACCAAAAACTTTTGGGTTATTTTGGATTTCAACTTCTGTTTAAGAGTCATTATATAATTAACTCCCGCAAGTCATGATCTATTATCACAGGATATATAGTATTTAGATTTTTGTATTTAAAGGATTCATACCTTGGGGAAGAGCTGCACATTGTAGATGAGAGCTAGCTGAGGTAGGAGAGTATACATTGTCAAGGGAATAGACAAAAAACCCCAAAAGAACCATGCGTAGGCCATGCCCATTAGTAGAGAAGCCTTTCTTATACCAAAAGTAAGCGGAGAATATTTGGAGAAGATGAACTCCAGTTGCCCCACAACCCATCTCTTGTTCTGGCTCAGCGCATCGTTCAGGTTCTTTGGAGCATCGCCCAAAAATGCAGGCCTCTCTGGATCGCAGAATATCGATACCCAGCCTTCACATTGCATCCGAAAGCCCGTGTTAAGGTCCTCTGATAACGACCCATATCTAAATCCAATCTGAAAGAGAAAAAAAATGATTAAACATGAACACTTGTTAACAAAAATAGTATTGTTCAGGGAAATTTGTGATTGATATAATACCTCACTTCCCCATTTTGTGTCAAGTTCATAGTTACAACCAGTAACTTCATGAGCCCTTTTGAGAACGGACTCAGAACGCATTGAACCCCGATTAGCATCGGTCATCGAAAACTCCTTCAGATCGGAAGGAAATGGGCCGGGTCCAGGTGATTGTGGACCATAGAGAGCGCGTCGAACGAAGAAGCATCCGCTTCCAATGTAATTTGGGCCTAGGAGCCCATCAAGGCCTCGTAGGTTGATTCGGTACAAGCGCTTGATCTCACTGCCGTAGATGTCAGTCTTATTGAGCCCTTGGAAGCGCTGCGGAAACTGCACGTACGCGAGCTTGGGCGCGATTGCAGGGTCCAAAATGTAGCAGAGGGCTCTTCGGGGAGTTTGCGGGTCGTACGAGCTCATGTCACAGTCCAGGGTTAGGATGACCGGCGCGTTGGACAGTATACTGGATACTCTAGTCTTGTAATATTGATTTGTACATGTAGATATGTTTGTACATCAGATTCAATTTAAGCAATTCTGTAATTTTTTGAACTAAAAGGGCGAAAACAGATTAATTAATTGCGGAACCGCCCCCATACCATCAGGGTTCAGTCATTTTATGTCATTTGAAGTGTTTTATTAGCACTTACATTTTCTACAACTTAAAAGGAAATTATTCCTGATAAACCCTTAACTATCTTAATAGTTACAAATTAAACCCCTTGCCTTTGAGGGCTTTCCATATAAATCCCCTAAACTTCTTCTATTCTAGTAAACATTTTGAAAAATTTTCACAATAATTCTCCAAAGCAATAACATGAATTGCTGCCAACCAAATGACCTAAAACGAACGAAAAATGGAGGCTGCGTTTTGTACGGGGTGCACACTAGTGCTTAAAACATGACAAGTTAGGTTTAAGAGATGTAGTTTACGAAGTCAAAAAAACAATCTTCAAAACATTTAGTAGAGTAGCATGAGTTGAGTTTTCCTTTTTCCTTTTTCTTTTGGGTTTCGGTTTTTTTTTGGCGGGCGCGGGGTGCGGGGGGGATGCGTGTTGGTTTTAATGTGGAAAAATCGTCGCAATAATTTGCCTTCCTTTTCTTTTTCTTTATTATTATTATTATTATTATTATTATTGTTTTTGGGGTGGGGGTTGTAACTATTAAACTAGTTAGGAGGCTTATCAAAAAAGTGACCAAATTTAAGGGAGATTTTGTGAAATTTACCATTAGCTTCTGCCCTCATCTTATAGAAAAAACATAATCTTTTTTAGTTAATCTAAAGGCAAAAAATCTTTTTTAGTTAATCTAAAGGCAAAAAGTTAAGTTTTTAGCACATATTACTGAACCTAACAGTGTATGTGCTAATAAAATAAATTTAAAGTTATAAGTGGCTATTTCTCATAGTACATAGAGTGTTTTTGCAATTGACCTATAAAGTTAAATAAATATACTGACCAAAGCATTTAGGGCACCAGCCTTAAAGTGATGAGCAGATGTTGGCCGCTTCTCTCTGGAGACATATATAAGGCTCGGCATAGCATTACCCATAATATCAGAGTCCTTGCTACTTTCTAATAGCACCTGTTATAAGAAATTAAAAAACACATAATTTACACTCTATATGGGTTGGGGGAGTAACAAATTGGCACAACATATGTAGGGATTGTTTGATTCAATACATATGGAGCAGCATCCACAAAAATTTTACGGAAAACCGGCTACAAATGATAAATGCGGAGTAAATTGAGAGAAAATTGTGAGAAGAGGATATCTTTCTTTATTGATATGGTAGTCTATATATATATAATATAAATGGAATATGTTATGCTATTCTACTAGACGTGGGACTAAACAAGTCTTCGTAAATACAATATTTAACACCCCTCTCAGACTGCAATTGAGTTGACTAATCGTAGTTTGTCAAGAAGGAACAAATATCACTGTATAATTTGAGCCTTATTGAATAGGTCCGCTAGTTGAAGCTATGTATTCACGTAGAAAAGTGAGATTGAGCCAGTGAGAAAGTGATGATGAGTGAAGTTGCAGTATAGTTTTGTGAAGTAATTAGTAATACAGAGAATAGGTTCATTGTGACATTAGGGACATAATGTACGTTAGGTACTGTGAAGTGAGAGAGAATGTGAAGTTGTCCGACAGAGGTCAAGGGTAGTGTTGTGCCATCGGTCGTGGGAGCGTGGTTATGGGAGGAAGAGATGTTTGGCGGTGGAGGTGTGCTTGTTAGGACGTCAAATGATATGTGGCACACGAATTTAAAATTCATGAGTTGGCTTTTATACCTAAGTGGATGGCATAAGATGTGGCGATTGGACCTGTAGTAGATGATGTGGCAGATGTGTGTAGTGCCTGTAGAAGATCGATGTAGGTTGGTGATATGAATGCGGATGGGATATCACAATGGTAGCCCAGGGCAAAGTAGTCGGTGTTGCAGTTGAGGCTGATGTGGATAGGCATGCACGACACTTTTTCGTAGAGTGTCCCCAGAGCTTGTGAAAGTCATACCACAGCTTGCGAGAAGAGTTAGGGTCTGATTGTTGTTATCTAGCTGGCAAGGGATGTGGTCAATGAGAGAGACCACGGTGGGGTGGTGGGCGGTAAGCTACGTGGATAAAGCTTGAGCTGATGGGAAGAGTAGTTAGGTGAAGGCATGTCTTCTCAGCTTGCAACTCTGTGATGGCCATCTCTAGACTAGGTTTAGGTGACTGGTGGATGAGTTGGTTGCGAATTGATTTGAACTTTAGTCAAATTTTAATCAGGAAGTGGAAGAGGCATTGCCAGTCTCTATTGTTGAGGTAGATGGCCTTGGATGCCAGGTCAGAAAGGGGTGTATCTGTTGGAGATTGTGGTTAAATCTGGAATAAAACAGTAAAAATTAATATGCTGTAATTTTAAACTTTTTAAAATTAACTGCTATGTATTTGTGAAACGCTATGCTTAAAGCAATATTTGGCCTATTCCGGTGTAACGATCCCAAGATCAAACTGCTTGCAGGAGCAACAGTACCGTACTTTGGTGTGCACCAACCTAGTACTGTCAAGATCTCCTCGATCTATAAGACCTTTCGGTCAAGGCAAAGATCTCATCGATCTCAGAACCTTTTGGTTCAAAACTTTTCAGTTTTAGGGAAAGTTCCTTCGAGCACAGTTTCTGCATTAGCAGCATAACAGCTCAATATATTTCGTGTGTACAAGAGCTCTCATGTTCGTGTGTCCAAGAGCTACCCCAAGGGGTGCTATTTATAGGCCTCTAAGACCATCTCAAGAGTCACCTACAATCTATGTGATTGTTACAAATCATAATGATAATTATGATTGTAACATCAATTGATCTAAATGCTGTTGTAACTGTTGCATGCAGTAACGCCTGAAGGTGAGGCAATCAATGGATACGTTACTTTGCAACTCGAGGGTCGCATCTCAACAAATCAGACGAACATCATCAATAGGACGAACCTCGCCGAACGAGTGAACGTCAATAGGACGAACCTCGTCGAACGAGTGAACGTTGTTTGCGGTGAAAGTTGCTATTTCCATTGTTATCGAATCTATTACAACTTTAGTCGTTACAATAAACTCGAATGAAATAAAAAGTTGATCTTTTTATAAGATCTCCTTACACAATGAAAATAAAAAGTTTACAACTTTATCAAACAAATGCAGAGATCGTTTATCGGTCTTCTGCTTGCGTGTGATCTTTGCCTATGCCGGGGTTTATCCGTGGATCACCGTCGATCAGATCTGATTACTAAAAAATTAGGCAGAGCTTCACCGATCCGCGAGGAGATCTAGAAACAGAAGCGCTTATCTCGACAAAAGCGAGATAATTGCTCTTCTTAGAATTACAACAACGGGATAATTCTAAGGATTGGATCCGGGTGATGTAGATCTGACGACTTTCGATCTCTTGCGTTGAAGAACTCGATCCGATCTCTCCTCCTCCTCTCTGAAATCTGTGCACTTTAAGTCTTCAATCCGGCAGGGCTTCGCCGAGGCACAAGAATTCTAGATCTGTAAAAATGAGGGCCTGAGGCTTGTATTTATAGGCTTGAGGGGTTACGGAGCGGTTAAAACCACCTAAAGGGCCCAAATCCGCGTTGGAGAGACCCTAGGGTGTCTCCCAAAATCCGAGACACCCTAGGGTGTCTCGGCTTTGGCCGAGACACTCCGTTGTGGTGCATTCGTCCGCTTCCGCTGTAAATTCTTCGTCCGAACTCGGATTTGAGTGATTCGAAGTGCGTTGGAAAGCCGACAAGGAGTTCTATCAGCCCCAATGGTTGGATCATCTGTATAATGAATGAGACACGAAGGGTATTGTTCTTTTTTGTAAACATCGCGGGGCTCCCGATTATCCCGTACCTTCGTTATTCCGAAATTCTGTTAGCTCACGTAGTTCGTCGATTCACTTCAAGCGTTCACCGACATCAATCGAACTCCTGTGAACCGGATAGTGACGTTCATCGTCGTTCTTTAACACTGAGCTGTTCGCGGAGACCTATAGGCAATTTTTGATGCCTACAGATACCCCCTCCAAAGCGTTCCGGACTCGTTTCTTTTATAGAAGAGGGTGGAATACTTTGGATGTGATTGGTCCAGCCTTCAGTCGGCGTAAAGGACCTGTAGTTAGCTTCAACCCTTGACTCCTTCGATTTTCGGTCTATTCAATGCTTTGATGAATAGCCGAAGTTCTTCCGGTGCTGCGTTTATCGCTTGGCCGTCGTCGGGGTCTCGAGTCTACCACCAGTGAGTTGAGTTTGGCTCATGTCATTGACTTTGAACTGACTATCTTTGTCACATTGCGCTGACTTAGGATTTCAGATCATCGTATGTTGACTTTTTGTCGCAACGCGTTGAGTGACGTTGACCTAGGGTTACGCGTTGACCAGCGTTGACTCTAAGGTTTTGAACGTCAAACTTTGACTTTTTGTCACAACGCGTTGACTAGCGTTGACCTAGGGTTACGCGTTGACTGGCGTTGACCTAGGGTTACGCGTTGACCGGCGTTGACCTAGGGTTTCGGATCGCCATTAACACAGTTTATACTCGTGCATTTGCTGGAGCATACACAGTTTAAGCTCTTAAGGTATTGGAGCACGGTGATCCCAAATGTCGGAGCTGCAGGACCAACTGTTAAAGCTGATTCATCTGCGTGTATAGATCTTATTTTAATGTTGTTGGATGCTCCAGTCAACGAGACAACTACTGGAGCTGGTGCGTCAATGACTACCGCATTTTATAGAATTTTTTGGCAAATTCTCAGCCATCACGGTTTGATGAGCCCTTTTACCGGGAGGCTCCGTTTGGTCGGCTAGCATTGCAGAATTGTTTAAGTCCGTTCCACAGTGTGACGTTAAGCTAAAAGAGTTAACCCTTTGAGTTCTCATACGATATTGATTACGTAGACTTGTCTTTCTCTGTGAAAAGACTAAACAAGTGCACGCTGTATCAGACGTAACTAGGATTTTTGGCAAATCCTCAAGCCGCCTGTAACGGATTTGACGTGGCTCTTACCGGATTACCGTTTGATCGGGTTACATGCGGATTGTTTTAAGCCGTTCCGCATGGAGGTTGTGCTTAAAGGAATGAATTCCCCTTAGAACGTATGCTACGAATTATCGAATACGTAGACCTTGCCCATTGTTACGAGAATAGACACCGGCAACGCGTGTTAGGCGCTGACCTTATCTTACTTAGGACTTCAGGATAAAAATTCCCAGACCGATTCTGGTGTTTTCCTTCATATCGGTAAAAGACTAAAACCCGCACGCGTGTTAGGACGTTGACTTTATCCCTGCCTTAGGCTTGGGATAAAATCCCCCGTGCGTGTGAGACACGATTATGATGTTATTAATCACAACCTGCCAGCAATGTTGAATTGCGGGGGGTCCTTTTGTCCCTTTTTACGGTCAAAGACTACCGGCATGCGTGTTAGACACTAGACTTTGGGATTTTTTGGCCAAACCTCGCCATCAACGGATTGCAAAAAAAAAAAAGTGCTTTACGCGATTACAGCTTTGAATCGGGCCAGCATATGAATTATTAAAACCCGTTCACATGTAGACGTTGTGCTAAGAGACATTGCTTCTCTCTTAGACTTAATGCTATGATTTTGAATACATAGACTTCGCCCTTTCTTAGCGGGAATATGGCATCCGGCAACGCGTATTAGCGCGTTGACTCATCCTACTTAGGATTCGGGATGAAGTCCCCCAAGAATTGTACTCTGTGTCTTTTTTAAATTGTGAAAGACTAAAACCGGGCAACGGTATTAGGCCGTTGACTCATCCTACTTAGGATTCGGATGAAAAGTCCGTTCCAGAATTATACTTTGGTGTCTTTTTTTCATCGGTGAAAGACTAAACGGTTAAGGCAGACGCAGTGTTAGGCGTTGGCTGTATCCCTGGGCTTAGCTTCGAGATAAAATTCGCCAAACTGGATCTGGTGTCTTTTCACATCGTGAAAGACTAAACCGGCAAACGCGTGTCGGCGTTGGCTTATCCCTCGCTTAGGCTTGCGGGATAAAATGCCCCAGACTGGATTCTGGTGTCTTTTTCAATCGGTGAAAGACTAAACCGGCAACGCGTGTTAGGCGTAGGCTTATCTCTATTTAGGAGTTGAGATAAAATTCCCCGTGCACAAAGTGCACGGATTGGAAGTTGGGAATTGTGTCTTTTCTCAGGGGAAAGACGGACTGGAAAATAGAAGAGGAAGACTTTTATATTCTATCTCCCGGCACTGAAGAGGAAGAATTTTATATTCTATCTCCAGTTGGAAAGGAAACTCAAGGTGGGATCTCCACCCCCAGAATCCGAAATGATGAAACTAAGAGTGGGATCTCCACTCCGAGAATCGGAAAGATTCAAACGACCCTAACTTTTATAGGATTGGTCATTCGATCCAAAAAGAGTCCCTCATTTATTAAGGAGAAAGCCCAATTTCGACCCTAACTTTTATAGGTTTGGTGGAAAAAGGAAAAGATGGAAGTCTTTCGTTTATCGAAAAGGATAACTCAATCTTAGTCCTAACTATCTGCAGGTTTGACTAAGTAAAGTTGGAGACAATCCTAACTTTTATAGGTTTGATTGCTCAATTGAAAGTGGACCTCTCGTTCATGAAAGGAATCGAGAGGAGAATCTGGTTGTGGCCCTAACTTTTATAGGTTTGACCAAGGAAGCAGTGAAAGTGGGAGGATCTTACCTTTTATAGGCTTGATCGTTCAATTTGAAAGTGGATCTCTCGTTCATGGAAGGAATCGAGAGGGGACTTTGGTTGTGGTCCTAACTATAGGAAGGTTTGACCAGGTAGACAGTGAGAGTGGGAGTATAAACCATAGTGGGGTTTAGTATTTATCACTTTGTTCGTAATTATCGGGTTATCCCTAAGAAAATTACATATAGCGTTCTTCTGGGAACTTCCCATTACATGAATCATCCACCCCCAGCTTCTTTCTTGGAACTGGGTCTGACTTTGTACTCCGTTACATGTCCGGGTTATCCTTAAGAATATTAGCGTAACATTCTCCAGGAACTTCCCATCAACGGTAGGAAACAGTTTAGACTCATATACCTATTGGAGTATCAGGGAGCAGTTTAACCTCATATACCGATTGGAGGATTGAGAAGCAGTTTATACTCGTATACTCTTTGGAGTATTGCCGTTCTTATTTGGCTTATCCTAGCATTATGACGCCGGCTTCAACCAAGTTTTGGATGCTATTGTTTAAAGTAAAGCAAGCCTTGGTGGGATGAAAGATCCTCCTGTGGTACGCACAGTACTTTTGATCTGTAACAGCTTCCTCCTGATTTGTGATGGGCGGCAGCTTGATCTTATTGTTTTCAAGAAGGGTTTCGAAGATGGCTGGAACGTCTTCGTCCTTGAATGAGTACTCTTTTTGGAGCCTCGGATCCGAACTATTCTGCTGTCTTCGGGACTGCTATTGCGACGTCTGATTAACGTCAACAACTGTTGTAGGCACCCTCCCTTCATTATGGAAAACGAGACCCGGATTCAGAGGGTTAGTCATCGGTTGGTTTCTTTCGACCTTCCTCCTTCTGAGGAAGCGTTCGGCCTGTTCTTCGCGCACCTTCAACTCTTTCCAGGTATTGAACGGCTCTACTCCCATAACGTCCAAGATGTTAACGGACAAGTTATTATGACAGGTTTGCAAGACAAATTCCTCCGTGACGGGATCCTTGCAGTTCATTGCCTGATTACGAAAGCGTTTGATGAAGGTATCCACCGACTCTCCGTCTTTTTGTTTCTCATCAAAGAGTGTCCTGATCGACACTTCGGCGTCATCATCGAAGAAATGAGCGAGGAACATGCTTTCCAGGTCCTCCCAACTGTTGATGCTTTCGGGCTTGAGGCGGCGGTACCAATCGAAGGCGGGCCCGCGAAGGGTGCCAACAAATGACCGGACCATCAGAGGCTCGTTGCCAAAGATCACTCCCAAATGAGACTTGAAATAGATCAGGTGCTGAGTGGGGGAACCCTTCCCGTCGAACGGCGTGAAGTTGATCAGGTTGAACTTCACCGGATACGGGATCGAATCCCATTCTTTGGGGTAAGGACATGGAATGCCGGTCTTCTTTACCTCTTGAGCAGACATTAAAGCATTAATTTTGCCCTCGAGATCCTTCATCTTTTCGTCCTCACCTATATCCTGTTTTGGAGAATTTCCGAGAGGAATAATGCGGCCACCCCCAGTGTTATTATCTTTGGCAGAACCACCCCCAGCGTTGTTATCTGTAGGGTGTGCATTTGAACCACACCCAGTATTTTTGGGAGGTGCATCGGCCATGATGATTTCGTCCACTTCTGGATCGCTGTCAACTGCGGCGTTCTGGGTACGACGGCTGGATTCAACTAGCTGATTCGACAATGCTCGAATTTGTTGGTCGTGCATTTGTCTGATCATCTCCTATATAGCCATTTCCATTTCGATTTTGAACATTTCTTTCTGCTTGGCTAAAGCGTCCTCAATGATTTTGGTTATTTGCTTGGTGTTGGTCATGAACACTTCCCGAGCTTCGCCTATGCTAGACGTTGTATCGTCAGAGGTGATTGCGGAATAAGAATCCGAGAGTTCGTCATCGGAATGTATTCCTTCATGGACGCCCTGGTAATCATTATGTCCAACGGTTTCTAGCTGAAGCTGAGATATTTGTTGGGTTATTTCCGAACTGACTCTTCTTCCTGGAGAGAAATTAGGGTTGGAACCACTTGAAACAATCGGAGATTTTCCCTTATTGACCATGTTGATGGTAACTTCTGGGAATTCATCATCTCGAGCAACCGATCCTCTTTGGTGGAAACGCCTTGATTTGGGCTTCGTCGTTCCATCGGAGATCCTCTCGAATACCGAGACCCTGGGGCAGCTACACGTTGATAATACTGCCCTGATAATTTTGATACACGGACAGTAAGAGTCCGCTTCCCAGGTACTTCTCTTTCAAGATTTATTCATATCCCCAGCCTGATAGTACAACTCATCGACGTTGCGGTCGGAGTAACCTATCGGCTGCTTACATAGATTCTCAGGTATAACACGTTCGTCTGTCTGAAGCGTTTTCCTCTGAGTAAACATTGCATTGTTGGCATCCACAGGAGTCACACTTTTGGAATCACACCCTTGTGAGGGTGAAACCTTAACGGGCTCCTGGTTTTCTGCACGCACCGCCAAGCGGGCCGTTGTTCGAATCAATTTGTTAGGAGGTTGCGTACGACCCCCAGTCCGGATGTTTGCTCGGGGTTCCTTCAATGGTCCCAAGCATTCTTTAATAGGTGCTTTGCCTCGATCCTCGGGTAGAGTGGGATTATAGATTTGGAGAGACCCACACTGTCATAGGGCTTCACCGGAAGTGCGGGAGCAATAGGAGCGGGATCTGGAGTTGACAAAGGCCGGAAGGCAGCTTCGGATGTTTTTGCCTCAGGCGCTGATTTGGCTTTTGGCGCCCAAACTTGTTTAGATCTCGACGATCTTTTAACTGCCTCTTCCTTTTGCATTTCACGTGCTTTTCGCGCAAGGATCCTCGTCTGCGCTAGCTGTGCGCGGCGCTTGTGGATACGCTCCTCAAGAGTTGAACGAGTTCGTTTGAGTCGTGGCGACAGATTAGCCACTTGGCGCTTTCTGAACTCCAGATCTGCTTGGTAATGGAGTCCATCCACCTGATCCAAAGCCTTGGTGAATTGACGCGCGAGGCGTTGGCGTTTTCTTTGACGTGCTCTCTTTGATAGAGTTGGCGCACCTTCAGCAGTCGGTTCCTTGATCACGAAGGAGTTCAGATCTGCAAATTTGGCTTCATTGAACGCCGGTGGATCGTTGCAAGGTGCAACAGCAACAGCGGCGGAGAGATCGTCTTCTTGGGTCTTCAGATCTGAAGACCAGCAGATCTTTCTGGAGGAGGAGGCACTCCTGCACTTGCCAGGAGAGGCGGATCTGGAGGAGGAGGAGGAGGAGACGTACTCCTGAGAGGCGGATCTGGAGGAGGAGGAGGAGAAGTCGTTACAATAAACTCGAATGAAATAAAAAGTTGATCTTTTTATAAGATCTCCTTACACAATGAAAATAAAAAGTTTACAACTTTATCAAACAAACGCAGAGATCGTTTATCGGTCTTCTGCTTGTGTGGGATCTTTGCCTGTGTCGGGGTTTATTCGTGGACCACCGTCGATCAGATCTGATTGCTGAAAAATTGGGCAGAGCTTCGTCGATCCGCGAGGAGATCTAGAAATAGAAGCGCTTATCTCGACAAAAGCGAGATAATTGCTCTTCTTAGAATTACCACAACGGGATAATTCTAAGGATTGGATCCGGGTGATGTAGATCTGACGACTTTCGATCTCTTGCGTTGAAGAACTCGATCCGATCTCTCCTCCTCCTCTCTGAAATCTGTGCACTTTAAGTCTTCAATCCGGCAGGGCTTCGCCGAGGCACAAGAATTCTAAATCTGTAAAAATAAGGGCCTGAGGCTTGTATTTATAGGCTTGAGGGGTTGCGGAGCGGTTAAAACAACCTAAAGGGCCCAAATCCGCGTTGGAGACACCCTAGGGTGTCTCCCAAAATCCGAGACACCCTAGGGTGTCTCGGCTTTGGCCGAGACACTCCGTTGTGGTGCATTCGTCCACTTCCGCTGTAAATTCTTCGTCCGAACTCGGATTTGAGTGATTCGAAGTGCGTTGGAAAGACGACAAGGAGTTCTATCAGCCCCAATGGTTGGATCATCTGTATAATGAATGAGACACGAAGGGTATTGTTCTTTTTTGTAAACATCGCGGGGCTCCCGATTAGCCCGTACCTTCGTTATTCCGAAATTCTGTTAGCTCACGTAGTTCTTCGATTCACTTCAAGCGTTCACCGACATCAATCGAACTCCTGTGAACCGGATAGTGACGTTCATCGTCGTTCTTTAACACTGAGCTGTTCGCGGAGACCTATAGGCAAGTTTTGATGCCTACAAACGTCAATAGGATGAACCTCGTCGAACAGGTGAACCTCATCGAACGGGTGAACGTCAATAGGGCGAACCTCGTCAAGTGGGCGAACCTCGTCAAATGGGCGAACCTCGTCAAACGAACGAACGTCAATAGGACGAATCTCTTCGAACGGGTGAACCTCGTCGAACGGGCGAACCTCGTCAAACGAGCGAACGTAAATAGGACGAACCTCGTCGAATGGGCAAACCTCGTTGAATGGGAGAACCTCGTCAAACGGACGAACCTCGTCGAACAGGTGAACCTCGTCAAACGGGCGAACCTCGTCGAATAAAGGAGCGTGAAGTGCAAAATGTGCCTAACAAAGCATCACTTAGCGCCTCAGCCCAATTAGCCCCGATCCCCAATCCATTAGCCCACAGTTCATGACCCACTAGAATTTATGAGGGTTAATTAAAACAAAATATTTATCGACTTGCCGTTGGCAAGCCTCGAACAGAGGACCTTTTGAAACACAAAAACTTTAATTTTTCACTATGCTACTAAGAATTTATGAAAAGTACTAGTAGTTTATATATATATATATATATATATATATATATATATATATAGAGAGAGAG
>NC_033798.1:89026850-89123988 GCF_001876935.1 Asparagus officinalis
TCATTAATTACCTCAACACAGTGAATCCAGATTCACTACCTCAACGTATCTCGAATCACTACAGTGAATCCAGATTCACTACAGTGAATCCAGATTCACTACAGTGAATCTGGATTCACTGCATTGATGTAATTAATGCATGTGTTTAATAAGGTAATTAATGCATGTGTTTGTTGACTGTTTGACTGAATCCTAGCCATTGNGTATCGAGGGCTATGAGTTATTCTCACAGATCGAACATGTGGGTGTAGAACTCACGTGTCAACCAGTCACCTTGTGTAACTGTAGAGATCTTGTTGTATAGTTGATACTCCTGGGCATCATTCGAAGGTAGTCCTAGAGGGATATGGTAGAGTTGTACCGGATAAGTTGAAGTCAGATGGATGGGGAGATGGATGGGACAATTGTCTAGATAGCACGGTCCTCCGCAAGGGTGCAAGTCGTTAGGCGGGACTCGTACGAGGAGAGAGCAGTGATATCCTTGGTAGGATCTCTTATAGTAGACAGGCAAGCTGGGGATTTAGAAGTACCATCGAGTTTGATGTCGATGAATTATTAGTGAAAGTGCATTTTCTATGTTATCATGTTTATGAGATAAAGTGTGATTGGTCAAAGGGATCAGTGATACCTGAGTCGGTGTGAGTGCTATACTCGTTGGACTTTGACAGTAAGCAACCATTGAGGCACAGGGTTTGATGAAGGCGGCGCTAGTCGAGAGATGGTCGAGTGCTATTGACGATGTAGGTTCTAGCTCGAGCAACGGTCGAGTGACGGTGTAGGTCATCTACTGTGGATAGCCATGGGACGAAGGGGTCAACGAGGGTGACACTGTTGGTCAATAGTGCAAAGTCTGGTTTGGGCAGCGATCGAGTGGAGAGTAGATCTAGCAGGTGGTGGTAGTGCGGGTTCGATGGTGTGCAGATTATGGTCGAGCAGGGATGATCAAGGTGTGGGCTCTAACTTCAGGTGATGGTGAGGGCTTCTGGTTGAGCGGCTGGTGGGGGTTGTAGTTGAATGGAGTTGAGCGAGCTCAAGTGTCATGGTGGAGTGCTGGATCTGGCGAGGATGTATGCGGGTCGTGGTCAAGTGTGGTCGAGCAAGGTGGGGGCTCAATTGTAGGTGAGTGGTAGGCTGGTGCGGGCATGGGCGAGTGTTGGCGAGGGCGACTGGTCGAGTAGAGTGCAGTCAAGGGCAGGTGGCAGCGGGCTGTTAGCTAGGGTTTTTTTACTAGGGTTTTGGGCTAGGGTGGCGGCAGATTCGTGATCACAGGAATCTCGTGATTGTGAGATTCATGATCACAAGTTTTGCTGTGTGAATCAGGTGTAGGGCCCGCATATGAGGGTTTGGGTTTGTAGGGTTGAAATTTGAGGAGGGGTTGATTGGATGGCTCAGATACCACGATAAATGCAAAGCAAATTGAGAGAAGATGATATCTTTCATCATTGATATGGTAGTCTATATATCTACTTCTTTATTACTAAAAGGAGAACAACACAAAAGCTAAAATGAACAGTAAATTTTTTAATTTTCCACGTATTTTCCCCTCAATTCTCCACGACCGTCCATTGTTGAGTTAATTCACGGCAACCGTCCAAACTCCTCACGTTTCAGAACCAAAACCCACATCTCCTTCAAAAAGCTTTGATGAACAATTAATAAAAACCCACGTTCTCTCTCCCTCTCTCTCTGACATTCACCATTTTGTCTTCTCTTTCTTCTGAGGAGCGGCGTGAAGCACTTTCCCCATTTCTTTTCTCTGCTGATTTTCTTCCCTTCCCCTTCCTCCCCTCTCCGCCCTCTCCCCGAACACAATGAGGTCTCCGTCCTCATCTCCTCCTTCCCCTCCTCCGCCCAATCCCCCGCCGCCTCCTTCAAAGACCGCCTCATCTTCGGCGACCCCACCAAGTCTTCCGAAAACAACTGCTGACTCCCTCCCCCTCTTCCGAAAACTCATTTTGCACGAGATCCTCCTAGATTTTAGATCTCTTTGAAGGGAAAAAAACCCAATGTGATCTCGCCTCAACCTCCACTCTGATTATTCGACCAAACCCACATTGAAATATTCATCATCATTCTTGATGTTGCAAGTTTTCTCTCGATGTTTACACTCTCCTCGTACAATGTAAATAGAATATGTTGTGCTATTCTATCCGATGAGGTACTAAACAAGTCTTCATACATACAAAATTTAACAACAAAATCCTTGCATCAAAGCGTGTTATATCAGTTCATTAGTTGATTTTATCAAAAAATTTTGAGAAAATTTGAAAGAACATGCTAACATATCAAAATTGGCTAGATATTAGAAAAACCCCTAAGTTTGGATGATTATCTGATAACCCTCTTTGAAAATATTAGTAAACCCACTTATGTTTTGGGGTTATCAGAAAATTCCCTTTAAATTTGAGATTTTATCAAAAAAACTCCCCAATGACGATACTTTTAGGGGGGCGGGGGTTCTAATAAAATCTCAAAATTGAAGGGGTTTTCTAACAAATCCTTAAATTTGAAGGGGTAGTTTTCCGATGATCCCTATGCTTAAGGAGGATTAATGGATATTTTGAAAGTTATAGAATGTTATTTGGTAATCTCCAAAGTTAGGGGGAGTTTTGTTATATTTTACCTGGACCACTGCAGGGTGATCGCGATGAGTGTAGCTCTTCCATTTCTTCAAAACGTCATACTCTTCAGCATTGATATCTAAATGGCCACCACAAACATAACCCTTCTCCATCACATCCTCAACCTTTTCTTTCATTTTTTCGTACATCATCTACATGAGGAACGAGAATTTTTTTTGACAACCATAAGAAATAAGAAATTGAATTGTATGTTAAAAATAATTAGACCCAGCGTGTGTGTATATATATTTATTAAATAAACTATCAAGAGATAACCACATGATAGTTTTCACCCTACTTGTCATATTAAAATGTGCGGATCTCATCTCCTCTTTCTCTTGGTAGTTCATTTTTCTAAATAAGCTGCCAATTTATATATATATATATACACACACACGGGTAAAAGTCATGAGCAAATCATACAATTTTTAAACTTAATCTAAATGTTGCTAATAAATTCTTAATAGAATTAAATTTCTTAGATAATATTGTCTGCTTCCTTATCTTTATCTATGTGTATGCTTTAGTTACTTTCGATTAATTAACCATATTACTACAAATGAGAATGCTTTGTAGATGAATTCTCTGATTTGGGCCGCCAGAAGCCTAAAAGAGAGATTATAAAGAGGTATTAACTTGCCTAGGAAGAACTGGTCGTATTTACCAATCAGTATGTTGAAATCCCATATTATTTTGAGATAGAACCAATCTAACTCACCGATATTTCGGTTTATAGTTGTTTGAATCATGATATTCCCTTGGATAGGGAGATGTCGAACTTAGAGTTACTTTTTTGCTATTTTTAGTAATAGGACATGTATCTGTTTATATTATTTGACCGATCACTTTCCTCATTCATAATGAGTCTTTTTAGGATACTTTGTCTATCAGTGGAGAGCCCCTTCATTATTTGCGTACTTTAGGACCCTTTTGATCCTAGTTCATCGATCAAAGGCGCAATGATATATGCTTTGTTTGTTCGATCCACCTTCTTCCGAGAATAAGCTTGAAAGATGCTTCCAAGTTGATCACATGATATTCGATTGGGTGAAGAGTGCTTAGAATATGCAGGGTTTTCCGAAGCGAAATAATTGTTTGATTCTACCACTTGTACTAGGAGTAGTGTTGATGTCAGTTATTTAACAGGAGGTTTAGTTAAGGAATAATGTGGGCTTGGAGTCCTCAAACTTCTTCAGATGGCTAGTCTAGGAGACTGCTGTTCTTCCTTGCACACGAAGAACTCATAAGAGGCCGGAGTTAGGTTCTCTGATTGTTCCTCCGACGATCAAGTCAATATATGAACTTAAATAGAAAATTGTGAGATGATGAAGAAGGTTTCAAAGTTGTGTGAAAAGACTAGAGAGCTATCCTAAGCTACATGACTTCCTTTTATAGAGAATTAGAAGGGCACTATGTAACTTGAGTTGAGTACAGGTAGGTAGCTAACTCGGTAAATAGCTGACGTGTGTTGACAGCTGGTGAAGATGGGTCATCCAGACGGTTAGTGCAAAGCGACAACGGCTGCTTGTTGTTGACGGAGCCTAATGAGTCATAAAGAGTTTTTGATCTAGAGCAATGATAATTTTTTACCGTGCATTTAATGTGATTGTGATTGGCTATTGGTAGGGGGCTCGAGGATGACTGTTTTTCGACTCGGCCTAGCGAGAAGGGACAACTCGGCCTGGCGAGTAGGGACGACCCAGGCTTCCTATCGAGAAGGGATGACTCCTTGCGAAAAGGGCGAGAAGTACCTTCTTTTTAGCCGGTCTCGAAATTTCTTGACACGGATTAGAGAGAAGGGGTGCTGCCTAGCGGGAAGGGGTGACTCAGCCTGGTAAGAAGGGATGAGTCGGCCAGGCAAGAAGGGACTCTTGTCTTGGCTTGGCGAGAAGGAACGACTCCTTTCTTGGCTTGTCTGGGTCGGCTTGGGGTGCAATCTGCTTGAGACATATCTCAGTCAGTTGAATATTGATCACCACTTATTTCTATAACGCAACACTGGCCCATTTCCCTCGGACTCGGCTGGCCGAGTCTGAGTGAAATTGAACTTTGATCCTTTGTATTGGGGATGCATTGACCTCGTGCCTTGTGTTTACTCATGATGACACCAAAAAATTATGATGCGTGCCTGGGGCTTATGAAGGCGCCAAGGTCTAGGCGTTTGCTTGTTCAGTACTTACTACATTGTAGAAAATTTTAGATAGAAATATTTTTATTTTTATTAATTTGAACCACATACTTTTGAGTACTAATCAGTCCTTTGGGTCGAGATGATTCGGCTCCGTGTGTGGGGAGTAGTGCTACTCGACCTCGTGCCTTGGGTTTATTCACGATGAGTCCAAGGTTTTAGGGTATGTGCCTTGGGCTTAGGAAGATGCCAAGATCTTTTAGCTGATGTAGGCTGAGTCGATATGCCTTGGTGGTCTTTTGGTCGATGACGTGCCATGGTTTTACTCATGAAAATTATAGCAAGGTCTTTGGAGTTAAAGCTGACCGAGTCGAGGTGTGCCTTGGTTTTACGCGGAGAGGGTACCAAAGGCTTTTGTTGATGGCACGCCTTGGTCTTACCCTGAGTAGGTGCCAAGGTCTTTCGAGTTAAAGCTGGCCGAATCAATGATGATCGATCGATGAAAGCTGCATATGGACATACATTAGGAAAAAATATTTTGTTTGAAGATAGTACCATTAATTTGATTATCGTGGGTAGTTTAATGTGTCTTGGGCTTAGACATGAAAAGATGCCAAGGTCTCTAGCTGAGGTAGGTCAGCTTCTTAGCAACCTCCTTCCTCCAATCCCTCTTATCGGCTCTGTTTAGTATGAGGTCGGTTCTGGAAGGACCCTTTGCCGCTTCCTCTCTTGAATAGGGGTCGGCCCCTACTATTGACTCGGTCATTGATGATGTTATTGCTGCTGTTGTTTTAGCTGTCCTAGCCGCCTACTTGTAGGATCGGGTGTCTTCCACGTCCATGTACCTATAGGCCTTAGCCATTAGCTGTTCATTGCTGGTGACTCACTTCTTAACTAGTGCATCAGCCAACTACTTGCTCTCTAATCCAGCCACAATAGCGGATATGGCGACTGTGCTGCCAGGGTCATCGACTTCCAGTCTTTTGGCATAGAACATCTAATCCAGCCACAATAGCGGATATGGCGACTGTGCTGCCAGGGTCATCGACTTCCAGTCTTTTGGCATAGAACATTTTGAAATAATTCCTGAGACGCTCTCTAGGCTCTTGCCTCATTTGTATCAAAACATGGGGAGACAGTTTCGGTTTGATGTTGGCCAAGAAGTAGTGCACAAAATTCGAGCTAAGATGCTCAAAGTTGTTAATGAACTTCTTGGGCAAGGAGTTCCACCATAACTTGGCGTTTCCCGACAAAGTAATAGGGAATCACCTATAAATAATCGGCTTCGGCGCCTACAGCATGATCATCATATCATAATAATTCTGAGCATGCTCAGCTAGAACTCATTCACCTTTTTACTTCTCCACGTGAGACATCTTGAATTTATCACAAGTAGCATTCGTAATGATGTTGATGAGGGGAGTGCTCCCCACTATGGCCCTAGCGATTGACTAAAATGTCTGATCATAACCATACACAAGATTATTGATCAAGGGGCCTGGAGCGGTACGAGGAAGCCAGGGGTCGTGTGATGCCACCCCTGTAGCATACTCTTGGATGTCATGACCGAAACTAGGGCTCTCCATTCTTGCTTCCATGTAATGCTGATACTGGCGAGAAGGGTCCGCAAAATGAGTTTGCTGGTGATGTGGGGGAGAGACGTTCTCAGCATAGTCTTCTTGCTGTCCAGCCTGGGCTACATGTCTAGGCTATAGGAGAACGAATGGCTTACCCATCGGAGGTGGAGGAATGAATAATGATGAGGGTTGTTGGGGAGGAATTCGGCTGAGTTTATTGGTAGATGTAGCAAACTGTTGTTGGAAAGATTGAGAGATCATTTGCGCGGATTCTTCCAACTGGGCCTGTGTAACATAGCCCGCACGCGATTCTTTAAAGAGTGGGTTGAAAGTTCAACCAGGACGCTCACAACCAGACATCTCGTATAAAGAAGGATGACAAGTCCTACGGTGGGCGCTAAACTGTTAATGTCAGTTATCTAACAAGGGATTTAGTTAAGGATTAATGTGGGGTTAGAGTCCTCAAATTTCTTCAGATGGCTGGTTCAGGAGCCTGTTCTTCTTCCCTGCACATGAAGAACTCGTAAGAGGTCGAAGTTGGGTACTCCAGTTGTTCTTCCGATAATCAAGTTAGTATATGAACTTGAGTGGGAAAATATGAAATGATGAAGAAGGTTTCAAAGTTGTGTGAAAAGACCAGAGAGCTACTTTGAGCTACATGGATTCCTTTTATAGAGGATCAGAAGGATATATAGGTAACTTGAGCCGAGTCCAAACAGGCAGCTGACTCGGTAGACAGCTGACATGTGTCGATAGTTGACGAAGATGGGTCATCCAGGCGGTTAGTGCAAAGAGACACCAGGTGTTTGGTACTGAAGGAGCCTGATGAGTCATAAAGACTTTTGGGGCTAGAGCAATGATGATTTCTGACCGTGCATTTAATGTGATGGTGACTAACTGTTAGCGGCGGGCTCGAAGATGACCACCTTTCGACTCGACCTGACGAGAAGGGATGACTTGTCCTAGCGAGAATGGACGACTCGGGCTGCCTGTCGAGAAGGGATGACTCCTTGCAAGAAGGGCAAGAAGTACCGCTTTTTTAGTCGGCCTTGGAAGTTCTTAACCTGGACTGGAGAGAAGGGATGTTGCCTAGCGAGAATGGATGACATGGTCTAGCGAGAAGGGACCAGTCGACCAGGCGAGAAGAGACTCCTGTCTCGGCCTGGAGAGAAGGCCTGGCGAGAAGACACGACTCCTTTCTTGGTATGTCTGGGTCGGCTTGGGGTGCAGTCTGCTTAAGGCATGTGTCAGCTAGTTGAATATTGATCAACACTTATTTATATGGCACAACAAGTAGCTTTTTGATACTTCCTACTTTTGGGAATTCTAGTCTTATGAGAAGGATGCTTTATTTTCTATTTAAGTAAAGGGTTGTAAATGTCAGAGGTACTATTTTAGATTTAATAAAATTCATCTTTTCATATTACTTCGTTTGGATTTAAGGTTGTCAGATCATGGTTTCGAAGATTTTTCGTCATAGATTTGTAGAACCACTGAAGTGGATTCGGAGATTTTTCTTCCGTGCTGTCTCAAGTATAATGCTGTATATTATTAACCCATCAATTTATAAGCTAGAAGACATATTATACATTTTATAATGAAGTCTTTGCTCTAAACACAAATTTATGGAAACTCCGTAATAAAATAAAATAAAAAGATAACTTTTCTAAGATATTTAAAAGTTAGCTATATTTTGAAAGGAAAGGGCAAAAAAATCAAACCGGAAGTTTGTGCCTCTCGCGACTTGTGACTATACATCAAGTTGCTTAACGCCGTACCCCATCATTTTGTGGCGTTGAAAATGAGAGCAGTGATTTTACTCTACTCAAGTTGCTTTTTAATCATTTCTAAGCGAATATGCAATTTAATTAGTTATATTCCTTGAACAGAGTAAACTAGCAAACAAAATAGCTGGCCTATAAACAAACAAAAACTAAATGTCGGCCCCTCAATTAATATTGTACTCTTGTTGACAAGTCTGTATTCAATAATAAAAACTTTTTTTTTTCTTTTTGAGGAATCTGTATTCAATAATAACTACAGTCCAAAAAAGGATAGGGGATCAATCAACTCGTTGTCGTGCGTCTTCGCTCGAAAACTAATGCTCAATAATACAAAATTCTGAAATATCATCCCACATTTTTTTAAGAGAAGAGACTTGTAGACAGATAGACGTGTGTAAGTGAAATCTTACAACTTATAATTATTTAGGTTGCTCTGGTTTATGAAGTATCATGCTCTAATAAGTTTCATTAAAGCGCAATATGATAATTGTTGAGTGTTTATTTTATGCGATTTTGTTTCAGGTTACACGAGAAATTTTAGAAGTGATGACTGAAAAACTTGCCGTAAACTATTTGTACTTTTTATAAGTCAAATAGGATTTAGGTAAGTTTGATTCTGTTTTTTCAGCTACTTTGCTTTTTGAAAGAAGTGATTAATAATGGTGTTGGATTTTTTTTAACTTTTTGCATGTTTATTAAAATTGATGTTTCTTTTAAAGGGTTGATTCTAGAAGCAACTTGAAAATATTTTTAAAAACAATTTCTGTTTCTTATAATTTTTATATTTTGAGTGTGTAATATATATACCCTTATGTTACCTCCCACCTTAAAGACCAAGATTTTTTCCATGTAAGTATGAAAAATACGTAATTCTACAATTTTTTTTACAATAATATATAGTATTCTAGAAGTGTTTAGAATGTACTAGAACTTTTTGAAATATTCCAGAATGTGTAGAGTCCTCTAGAATATGGTAAAAATATTCTAGAGTTGTGTAGAGTGTACTAGAATATATAAGAGCGTAGTAAAATGTAATAGACTATTGTAAAACTCTCTAGAAAAGTATGGAAGAAGAAGATATATACATAATTCTAGAGAATTTCTATTATTGAGGACCGAGGCTTATAAATAATGGAAGAGCTTCATTTGACAAACCATCCCTCCAAAGTTGTAATCCTTTGTGAGTACATTACAATAGTTCTCTTTTCCTTTTTTTGTCTTACATTCTTTCTTTAACTAGTTAGCATGTCTTTGAGTGAGTGATAGAGAGCTGAACTTAGTGAGTTATTAGTGAAATACTTGCTAATTGATGTATGTGAGCTTAGAAAGACTAAGTCTGTGACACTTTGCTTTTGACTATATATATTGTTTGTACCAAAGAAATAAGCAACTATTAATCACATTCGACTGGCTGACACATGTTTTAAGCAGATATACCCCAAGTCGATACAGACAGGCCGAGATGAGAGACGTCCCTTCTCGCTAGACCGAGACGAATGCGTCCCTTCTTGCTGGGCTGAGACGACGAGCGTTCGTTCTCACGAGACCGAGACAAAAGGCGGTCATTCTTGAAATCCTCATTAATAGCCAATCACCATCATATTAAATGCATAGTCGGATTTATCATTACACCCCTATCGAAAAATTTTAATGACTCATGGGACCACGACAGCACCTGAGACCCTCTGTCATCATCGTATTAATCACAAGGGTGACTCATGCCACACATAACCGACACCTGTAAAGTTTTAGTCGAATCAACTGACAGCTTGGAATTTGCCAAAGTTACATAAATACCCTCGTTAGCTGGGTATAAATAGGCACATCGCCTAGTGCCCAAACGTATGAAATTTCTGCATACTTAGAGAGAACTATATCAGTTCCTTGGTCCCCTTCAGATCGTGACTAACTTAATCGTTAGAGGAATCATTGAAGAACCCAACTCCAGTCCTCTAACATGTTACATGCATGCAGGACGCTCCTCCTTGTAGGCTGTCTAAAAATTACTACAGATAGCTAATCCTCATCAAATACCGATGATTAAAGTTATAATTTGATAACTTTCAGAATGTTATAATTTGAAGACTTTCACGTAGGTCGATGAAGGTTATAATCTGATGACCTTCACAACAACCGATGAAAGCTCTAATTCAACAGCCGTCACAATCAACATCAGGAGTTACAATATGACGACTCTCATATTTTTAAGGAGCCAAGACGAAGGTTACAGAATGAAGATCTTTGCAATGCTCTAGAAAAAGAAACTACAAATTGACGGTCTCTTCAAATTAAAACGCAAGTGGCCTCGTTCCAGAGTCAAAGCAATACAAATGCAGTTTCAATCCAGCTGCAAACATAGCTCCTAAACGCTGCCAAACGCAGCTCTTAAATGCTACCAACGTAGCTTCCATCCGCTACCAAACGCAGCTCTTAAATGCTGACAACGCAGCTTCTAACTACTGCCAACACAACTTTCATCTGCTGCCAAACGCAGCTTCCAAGTTGCCAACGCAGCTTCCAACAAGATGCCAACGCAGCTTCCAAATCGCTGTAAATGCAGCTTCCAGATGCTACAAACGCAGCTTCCAGACACTGCGTCCAAGCTTCCAGACGCTGTGTTCGAGCTTCCAGACACTACGTTCGAACGCAGAATTTATGCCAGAACACGGATTTTGCATTTGACTCGTTCAAATATGATCTGAACGGTTTTAAAACTATTTTTCATGATTTGAGGGGATTACTCCCCTACTTAGGAGCGAATTAAGAGGGCAGTTACACCTCTTAATCCCCCTATAAATCTCAAAAAAACTCAACTGAATTAAAGACTGACTTTTTGGAATCATGAGAGATCTCTTTGGCAGATTGGATCTTGGCAATATTCGGATCTTCTGGAGCTACTCTTGGGTTCTTTGGCTTGAAACCGATTTCGGTTAAACCAATATACTCTTCCACAGAGTTATAACTCGCTCAGAGTTCCCTAACTTGTTAAGAGTTATTTTCAAACTTGCTACGTAAGTTATCCTCGACATCAATCAGATTCAACCGTGTTCCACGAGTTTAAACGTCAGATCGTCAACGAAAAGCAAACTCGACACGAGTTTCGAGGGAGGCATCTCATCGCTACCATGAAAAACCTAGTTTTAAACAAAGGAAAGAATCTCCGTTGTTCTTTCTCTCTTTTGTAATTTGGGAAACCGATTGAGAGAATTGTAATTTCTTTTTCTAAATTTGTTAGAGAGAGATTGCAAAGAGAGATTGTAATTTGTAATTAATTCTTTTTTTTTGAGTTTGTCAGAGAGAATAATACAAATTTAATTCTCAATTGTCTTCTTTCATTTTCCCAACAAACACTCCTATCGGGGGATTAGCCATCAAAGGAGGTAAAGGGACCCTAAGCTCTTCAGAATCAACTCTGAATCCTGCTATTACGCATTTGTGCATCAACAATTTGGCACCTTCGCCTCGGCCTAACGAAAAGGTATGTCTTTCATCTTGGCCAGGCAAGAAGCGACGCCTTTCATTTTGGCCTAGCGAGAAGGGACGCCTCTCTTTTCACCCTGGCAAGAATGGACGCCTTTGGTCTCTGTCTGGCAAGAAAGGGTCCCTTTCATCTCACCCGAGTTCGACCGAAAGGGGCTAGTGTTATGCTAAAGAAATAAGCAAGTATTAATCACATTTGACTGGCTAACACATGTCTCAAGCAGACTACACCCAAACTCGACTCAGACAGGCCAAGACAAAAGACGTCCCTTCTCGCTAGGCCGAGACGACAGGCGTCCCTTCTCGCTAACCCGAGACGTCAGGCGTCCCTTCTCGCCAGGCCGAGACAACAAACGTCTCTTCTCGATAGGTCGAGACGACAGGTATACCTTCTCGCTAGGCCCAGATAAAAGGCGACATTCTCGAACCCTTCACTGACAACAAGTCACTATCACATTAAATGCATGGGCGGAGTTATCATTACACCCACGCCGAAAGTCTTGATGACTCATCGGACCACGACAGACCTAGGACCCTCTTTCACCGTCACATTAATCACAAGGGTGACTCATCACACCTACATTTGACACATGAAAAGTTTCAGCCGAGTCAGCTAACTGCTTGAACTTGGCCGAACTTACATAAATACCCTTGTCAGCTAGGTATAACTAGACAAATCACTTACTACCCAAATGTACGCAATTTCAGCACACTTAGAGAGAACTATATCAATTCCTTGATCCCCTTTAGATTATGACTAACTTGGTAATTAGAGGAATCACCGAAGAACCCAACTTTGGTTCTCTAACATGTTGCATGCATGCAGGACACTCCTCCTATTAAGGGATTGGCCTTCAAAGGAGGTCAAGCGACCCTAAGCTCTTCAGAATCAGCCCCGAATCCCGCTGTTATGCATCCGTGCATCAACATATATATTATCTTATTTGTCCTAAAATGTCATTTACTATGAATAAATGAAGTTATGTCTATATTGGTCATTTCGACTCATAATGATCTTTAAGCATAATTTTTATCAAAATATGTTAACTATTTTTGGAAACAACTTGTGATATATGATTATAAAATAATTATATTCAACAATTTATATAAGTTGCTTCTACAAGATGTCTATATAAGCAACTATGGTAAGCTCCGCTATTATGAATGAAGCTGGCCCCTAAAGTATCATAAATTTAAATTGAAGCATAAGAGATATCAACTTTATTTTTCTCTCACAAAAACAATAGATGTAGGCTTATATTTTATAACTAATTTGTATAAATAAATATGATATATAAAACAAAACATCATCACGTTGCGGATTGGTCCTAGTTTACTTTTGTAAATTTGTCGTGTATGCTTATTTCCATCCCCCATTGATCTCTCTCCTCCTATACAAGAACAACTATTAGATTTGAACTCTCTATAACATGGCTCTTTCAACATGGTCCATGGATGGACCCACTGTACACCCACGCGCATTGCTCGTGCGATGTACTTGTTCTTGTTATTGGGCTTTCAACCGTAGGTATTATTTTTTGTGACTGATATTCAAAATGATGCATTTATCCTCGTGCGATGTACTTGTTCTTGTTATTGGGCTTTCAACCGTAGGTATTATTTTTTGTGACCGATATTCAAAATGATGCATTTATCCTGATATCTTAATGAAATTTCGATACTTTCCATATTAAAAAAAGATTATTTTCATATCTTTCAGGTTTAAATCTTTTACTCATATTTTGTTGTTTGTCTATGAATATTTTGTTTTGCCCGAAACGATTATCTTAATTATAAGTCTCTTAATTACAACGTTGATTTTATAATTTTATGCAGTTCTATATACTTACTTGTATAAGATTACAAGACATGATACATATTTTTGTATTTGGTCATATTTGGTTAGTCACCTGGCTCAATACGATCACAAATATTTATTATGCTTATATTTAGTGGACCATGCTGCTTTTATCACAAATTTGAAAAACTATGATATAATTGTATATTATACTCACTTTCATATTACACTTACTTTCACTTTTATTAAGACAAATCACAACTAAAAACTAACGAACAAACCTTTGAAATTAAAATTAGTAGTCTCTTTAATACTTTAATTTTTTCAGTGGAGAGAAATTTAGATAAATTCTTTATTGTACATTATTCACAAAAAAGAAAAGACTAAATATCAGAAAAAGTATCTTAAATTTGTACAATTACCAGATAATTCTCCATAATTTTCAGAATACTAGAAAACCATTTTTAAGTTTAGAGGTTAACAGAAAGCCTCCTTTAACTTTACGATTTTATCAGAAGTCCTACTAATGATGTTTAAACGCAATTTTCCACATTGGTGTGTAACATTAGGCAGGGGGAAATTTTCTCCAGCGAAATTTGAAATTTGAGATGCACACTTTTTGGGGGATTATATGTGAAATCTTGAAGTTAAAGGAAGTTCTCTAATAACTACTAAACTTAAGGGTGTTTTACGATATTTTGATAGTAATGTAAGATTATCTAACAGTCGTCCAATGTCAAGGGGTTTTTTCTGATATTTATCCGGGTTTTTTACCAACTACTAAGCTAAAAACGCGTACCTTTATCTCCTCGTCAGAGCCAGAACCACTCACAGAACTGGATCCAAAATAAGCCTCCGGAGCTCTTTCAACAATCCCGTTCTCCGTGCAAAAGGGCAGCCAGTACCTGGCAAACTTAGCAGCCTCCATGAAAGCAAACAGCGTCAAGTCCGAGCCCCCATCGTCCGAAACGTACACGGATATCTTATCCGGAGGATACTCATACGCCATAACCGATAGCGCAGTGCTAACGACGGTCATCGGCGGCTCCTTCCAAGGGTCGGCCGTGCATATGAATACGTCGAGGGAGGGAAGGTTGTCGTCGGGAATTCGATCGGGGAATTCTCGGCGACGGATGGGACGCCAGCGGAAGGCCTGGGTGAAGGCCCATTGAAAGGCGAGGATGAGGTCGGAGAGGATGAGGAGGAGAGGGGAGGAGGAGGTGAGGTGGTGGTAGAAGAGGAGGAGGAGGGAGAAGGAGTAGAGCAGGAGGTGGAGGCGGTTGAAGGGGGTAAGGGGGTCTAGTTTAAAAGTGTTGAGGGTGGGTAATTGGTTGGGATTAGAGTTTGTGTAAGACATGATTATGTTATTGTGAAGGAGGGAGAGAACAGAAGAGAAGAGGTAAGGTGAATGTGGGTTCACACAGCATTATTGGCATTTATAATTATAGGTAAGTGATGAGGTAGGTGCCCCCCCCCCCCCCCCATCCCGACCCCCACCCCACCCGGGGGGGGACACACCTCGGAGTAGGGGGAGGTGGGGAATTTAAATAATTAATTTCGTTATTAGAACGGTAAAACTAGCTTTATCTAATGCGATATATCGATACTTAATTAGTATTATAACATTGTTGCACCAATCATATTGCACTGCTATTAGTTTAATAGTATATTTTGCTTCCGCACAAAACGTTGCACTCTAAATTAGAAAAAAATAACAAACATAGCAATTTGGAATAAGAGTGCATGAGGGAGAAGAAAAAAGTATTAGGGTGGAAATCACTGAGTAATTAATCTATAGAAGTTCAAAATTCAATTATCTAAAAATTTGCCCAAGGTGAAGAGCAGGGTTTGCTCCAGACATATTATATATTGTGTTGTAGATAATGGAAGAATGACATATATACATTCTTTTAAACCAAATTAAGTACTGTCGTTTATTTTTTTAACACATCCCTTTCAAAATCATTCTCAAACCCAAAATATCTATGATTTTATTTTATTTTTGATGAATATGATTTTATCTTAAAACTCAATTTTATATTTTATTAGTTTCCCATATGGCTATATGGCATTTAAAAAACATAGCAAATTAGCCTACAATTACCAACTTACACCGAAAATGTAATGACTTAAACGTAAGTATATCAATTAAATTAGACAAGACTATATATAGTAAAACATAAATGCTAAAATATATAAGTCCGGTTGACAAATAATAAAGTTGATATTTCAGATGTGCGATTCTAGGAGAACCGACAGTTTTAATTTATGGGACAGCTAAGGTTGACTGTCCGCCAGTCATCTACAGCCGGATTTTACTAATGCCCATTGATAGGGAGCAAGGGTAATTTTGTCAAACAAAAGTGTATCGCCCCCAAAATCCAAGAAAATGTACTCCCCCCAAGACTTTGTCAACGGGTGATTTGCCCCCAAAAATAAAGATTTTGTTCTCTGAGCCCTCAAAACATAAAACCCAAGAGATTAAAATATGTGAAGACCATAATACCCTTCCATCTCTCTCTTTTTATCATGATATTACTGAGATGATAGTTGAAATGATTGATGGAGATTGTTATTTTATTATTTTTGTTTTTTATTATTTTTGTTGTTGATGAGGGGAGCTAACTGTTTGTATTGGGAGATTGTTAAAATTACGGGTTAATTGTTAAAGTTACGAGTTAATTGTTAATGTTTTGGATCCCTTCTCTCTCTCTCTCTCTCTCTCTCTCTCTCTATCATGATGTTACAGTGATGATAGTTGAAATGGTTGATGAGGATTGTTAAGGTTATGGGTTGGTTGTTAAGGTTATGAGTTTGTTGGGAAGGTTACGAGTTTTTTGTTAAGGATATGCGTTGATTGTGAATGTTACGCTTTGATTGTGAAGTTAACCTACACAACAAACCCGTAACCTTAACAACAAACTCATAACCTTAACAAATAATCCGTAACATTCATAATCAATGCATAACCTTCACAACCAACCATTATCTTTAACAACGAATATTCTAAAAATATTATGGCTGTAGGGGTTTGAACTCCTAACCTCTTGTCCAAACTCCCAAACTTTACCACTAGGCCAAGTGACCCAAAATATTCATTCTACTCAAAATATATATACATATATATCCTAACGTGTAACCTTCATAATCAACCCATAACCTTAACAACCAACCCGTAACCTTAACAACCGATCCGTAACCTTAACAACTGATCCATAACCTTAACAACTGACCTGTAACATTAACAATTAACCCGTAACTTTAACAATCTTCTAATACAAACAAAAACAATTAGTTTTCTCATCAACAACGAAAATAAAAAAATAATAAAATAATAATATCTATCAATCATTTCAACTATCATCACAGTAACATCATGATAAAGAAAGAGAGAGAAAGAGAGAGAAGTGATTCATAACCTTAACAATTGACCCGTAACCTTAACAATTAACTCGTAACCTTAACAATTAACCCGTAACTTTAACAATCTCCTAATACAAACAAAACAGTTAGTTCTTCTCATCAACAATGAAAATAATAAAATAACAATTCCTATCTATCATTTCAACTATGAGTAACATCATGATAAAAAGAGAGAAAGAGAAAGAGAGAGAAGGGATCCATAACCTTAATAATTGACCCGTAACCTTAACAATTAACTCGCAACCTTAACAATTAACCCGTAACTTTAACAATTCCCCAATACAAACAATTAGTTCCCCTTATGAACAATGAAAATAATAAAAAATAAAAATAATAAAATAACAATTCACATCAATCATTTCAACTATCAGTAACATAATGATAAAGAGAGAGAGAGAAGGATATTATGGTCTTCATATATTTTAATTTCTTGGGTTTTGTGTTTTGGTGGCTCAGAAAATAAAATCTTTATTTTTGGGGCAAAGCACTCGTTGATAAAGTCTTAGGAGGGAGCTCGTTTTCTTGGGTTTTGGGGACTGGAAGTATTTTTCCCTTGTTATTATCTTAGAACTTCTCCGTGAATCCCTCCGCGGGAATCCTCACATGTTTGCCCTTGTGTTTTTAAACCTCACCGGAATGCCCACCGGCTTAATTACCTAGTCTTGGATCCTCTTCTCTAAACTCTAAAGCCGTCGGTGTCAACGCTTTTTCACCTGCCCATTTAGCTGATTCGACCTTGGGTTTTCTTGTTGTGGATGATATCCTTGCTACGTTGATTCCCTATATAATTTAATATCATTTCTTACTAGCATAGACAAAGACCACGTTGCTTCAATTTTCAATCTGTCATCTAGATTGAAAAAACTAACCATTAGAGAGTTTCCTCTGAGCCTATTTCATCACATTGAGCAAAATAATTAATCCTGTATTCCCCTTCTTTGTTGGTAGATCCCAAGTCACAAGGGTGTAATTTTTTTTTAATTTTCCTTGGCCGAAGATAGGATTAAACAATAATTTTAGTTTGTGCCGAATTTGGGAAAGAAGACGAAAGGCCTCGGATATTTGAAAATATACCAACGGTACCCTTACCTTCTACGTTCAGTTGCGCCAGAATATAGAAAAACACAATAAATGTGGGTTACATCAGTCGTCTCCTCTCATATATGGTCCCATGTTTGGGGTCTGTAAAGAATTATTCATTTTATATTTAAGAATGATTTTAGAAATGTTTGGGGTCTGAAATAAGCGGTTCCTTCTTGCAACTGCAGTCACAAAAAATATTATGAGGAAAACATGGAATAAGTAAATTTCAACTCACTGTTTTGTTACAGCTTGTGTATTTTTGCATGTTTGCCAAGTTTCACAGACTCAGATCTTCTTCATTATTTAAAAAAAATAGTGAATAGATCAATATTATCATAACCATTGATTCTCTAATAAATGCAAATTAGTTTTTAGCTTGTGCTAAGCATGATCTTATCACAATTCATTTATATTTCATTGTGTTTCAATCAGTCTTATCCAAATAAAATTTAAAAGATCTAAGAATGTGAATGCGCCTGGGGACCACCCACTCACGTGTGCACGAGATAGCAGACGCTGGCACGAGCGAGCGTGGGGCAGCAAGCCCAGGTGCGGCCCACCCAAGCGCATAAGTTGCTGAAGTCGGGCGCTATAAATATCTGATGTTTTTATTTTATTTTTTTTAGAGTTTTGATTCAAGAGTGGATTAGTCGGTTGTTAAGGAAGAAAAGAGGGTTTTTTGGCGGCTATTTAGAGGAGAAAAACAGAGAGTTTTTTCAGATCTAAAGGAGAGATCATGAGGAGAGAAAAAGAGAGAGCTTGGAGAGATTTTACAAGAGAGAGGTTAATTTCTTTTGGGTAAAAATCATAACTTTATCTTTGAGACGAGCTTGTGGATTGTACAAGTCATCGGTGTTCTCCTTATAGTGGAATTTTCCTTCACCCCTCTCATGGACGTAGGCAAGTTTGTCGAACCACGTAAATCTCGTATCTTTACTATTTTTGGGTGTTGACTATTGCTTGTAGGTTCCCTCGATAAGTCAGTCATAGAATTGATGAGTGGAAGAATATATATTTCACTTTGTTGAGATATTTTACTTTCTATTCTTGTTTTTTTTTGTGAAACGGGAATATAGAGGTTTGCTTGAGCTTTTGTGAAAGTAAAAACGAGGGCTTTCTCTCGGGTTATATCGCTTCCGTAACGTGAGGGCGTTACTCTACCCCTAATAATTGGTATCAGAGCTGTTATTCAGATTGGGAGTGGTGTAGTTTCTGATTTGAGGTGATGCTCGGTAATTTCCTGAGAGAAGAGGATTTATTAATACAAGCGGAGGATGACGTCAACTAGCAAAATAGTTAAAGTTAGAAAATACGAGATCGAAAAGTTCAATGGGAAGAATGATTTTTTCTATTAGAGGATGCAGATAAAAAACTCGTTGATTTCGTAAAAATTACACAAGGCTTTGGCTGGAAAAGAGAAGAAGCACAAGGATATGTCTGAAAAGGATTGGGAGGAGTTGGATCAGGAAGCACGAGCGTCGATTGTTCTTTGTCTTAAAAGGGATGTAGCTTTCTTGGTAGATGGAGAGAAAACGGCTACGGGCGTGTGGTCAAAGTTAGAAAGCACATTCATGACGAAGAGTCTAACGAACTGGATCTATTTAAAATCTAAATTGTATACTTATAAGATGGAGGAGGGCTCATCAATCCGGAAATACATCAACAAGTTTGATAGGATCATATCAGACTTAATGACATAGACGTGATAGTTAAAGATGAGGATCAGACGCTTCTACTACTTCTATCTCTGCCGAAGTTTTATGAGAACCTGGTGCAAACACTGATACTTGTGGGAGACAATTTAACGATGGATAAGACTAGAATGACGCTTCTAACGGATGACCTTCGAAAGATTGTAACCAGTGACATGATTACTGGTGGTAGCAAAGAACAAGCACAAATATTGTTTGCTAGAGGATGGAGCAATGAATGAGGAAAAAGAAAGGGAGAAAAGTCTAGATCTAAATCAAGACCTCTTGCAGTAAAATGCGGTGAAGTTGGGCATTTCAAGGTCGACTGTCCAAATAAGCGAGTAAGTGGGAAGAAGAACAACAACAAGACTAAGAGGAGAGAAGGCAAGGAATAAGCGAGCTACGTTTCAGAGGAAGGGAGCGAGAAGGAATGCTATATCGTCATGGGTGACGAGGATATCTCTGGGAAGTGGATTCTTGATTTAGGTTGTTCTTACCACATGTGCCTAAATAGGAGGTGGTTTACTACCTACAGAAGCATTGATGGTGAAACCGTATTGCTGAGAAATAACCATGCTTATTAAATGGTGGGGTTAGGTAATATTAAGATCAAGATGCATGATGGAGTGGTCCGAACCCTGATGGATTTGAGGCATGTTTCCAACTTACAGAAGAATCTTATCTTAGTTGGTGTATTGGATTTCAGTGGCTACAAGATTATCATAGAAAACGGAGTGAAGAAGGTTGTTTGAGGCTCCCTTATAGTGATGAAGGGTGTTCATCACGGTAATTTATATACTCTCTCAGGTACGATGGGGACGGGAAATGCAGTGGTTAGAACTGAAGGAAGTGGTGGGGACCCATGTAAGCACACACGATTATAGTATAGGTAGCTTGGGCACATGTCAGAGAAGAGTCTAGTTCTGCTTGGTAAGAAGGGTCTACTGAAGAATCTGAAGAAACCTTGAATGGATTTTTACGAGGATTGTGTGTACGGAAAGGCGCACAGGGTCAAATTCTTGAAAAGCAATCACAAAAGCAGAGATATACTAGATTATGTGCACACGGATGTTTGGGGTCCTGTTCAGACAACTTCCAAGGATGGTTCTAGGTATTTTGTCTCTTTCATAGATGATCATTTGAGGTATGCTTGGATTTATTTTCTGAAGCATAAGAATGAGGTATTTGAGACATTCAAGAAGTGAAAGGCGATGGTTGAGAATAGGACATGAAAAAATTGAAGACACTAAGATCTGACAATGGTACAGAGTATACAGATGGTGCTTTCAAAGAGTTCTATGATCAGAAGAGCATTGCTAGACACTAGACAGTCCGATCTACACCATAGCAAAATAGGGTCACAGAGAGACTAAACCAAACATTATAGGAGAAAGCAATGAGTATGCGATCTTATGCTGGATTGGGCAATAAATGGTGGGCAGAAGCGATGGCTACAGCTTGCTATATTATGAACCGTTCTCCACATTCTATATTGGATGGTGATACACCCTATAGGGTGTAGTCAGGGGAGCATGCAGATTATGAGAGGCTTCGGATTTTTGGGTGTACCGCCTATTATCACGTCTACGATGAAAAGCTTGACACGAGGGCCAAGAAGGCTATATTCTTGGGGTATGCAAAGGATATAAAAGGCTATTGCCTTTGGTGTATAGAAAATTCGAAGTTCGTGATCAGTAGGGATGTTACCTTTGATGAGAAATCCATGATTGCTAGGATGCCCAAGGATGTTAGTGTTAACACTGTGGAGACTTCAAAGTCCAAGATTATTGAGATAGAACCTAAAGACCAACCAGGTACTAGTCATGTTCAAGTGGGAAATCAGATAAATGATGAGCTTGAGCAGGAGGAGGTTTAGCAGGAGAATACATAAGCACTACAATAACAGCAGCTCAAGGATAGTTTGGCTTCCACTAGGCTAAGGCGAGCATACAAGCATGTACTAAAGTTGGGGGCTGATCAACCCCTGAAGCACTATGGGTAGGTTAATTTGGTAGAATACGCACTCTCGGTGGAGGAAGATGAGCCGATCTCCTTCAAGAAAGCTATTTGGGACAAGGATAGTGAGAGTTTGTTTGCTGCGATGGAGGAGGAGATGAAATCTCTTCGGAAGAACCAAACATGGGAGGTGGTCCTATTGCCCGTAGGAAGAAAAATTATTGGTTGTAAGTGGGTGTATAAGAGAAATAAAGATCCTTCAGAGCTCGGTGGTACAAGGTACAAGGCGAGGCTAATGGCTAAAGTGTTTGAACAAAGAGAAGGTGTGGATTATAATGAGATATTTTTGTAGGCTGTCTGAAAATCACAATAGATAGTCAATCTTTATCAAATGTCAATAGGGGAGTTACAACTCAACGACTTCTACATCAACATGTCGACAATGGAAGTTACAACCAGATAACTTTCATGTCAACAAAATGCAAGCTGCAATCGGGAATTTTCACGTAGATCGAGAAAGATTACAGTTCGACGACCTCCACGATGACTGATGAAAGCTCTGATTAAATAGCCTTCACAATCAACTAGGAGTTACAATCTGGTGACTCTCACATTTTTAATAGCTAAAACAAATATTATAGAACAACGATCTTCACAAACACTGTAATAGAAGAGGTTACAAGTCAACAATCACTTCTAAACACAGAGTTCACCTATGCGTTCTAACTCAGAACGCAGGCGGCCCCTGCGTTTTCAGCCTCCAGCAGACACTCAATTCTGCGTCTCAAGCCTAAGACGCAGTGTTAGGACTTATAACACAGGCGGCCCCTGCGTTTTCAATTCTTAGCAGGCACCCAACTCTGCGTCTCAAGTCTAAGATGCAGAGTTAAGGCCTATAACGCCGACTTGGGCGTTTGACTTGTTCAAACACAAGCTGAACGGTCTCAGAACCATTTATCCCACATTTTGAGGGATTCTCACCTATTTAGGAGGGGATTAAGGGGTTAGTTACACCCCTTATATCCCAATAAATAACCACCTTACTCAACTGAGTAGGGGGTTCAGAGTTTTGTTCGGAAATTGGTGGAGAAAATCCGTTTCAAACTCATCAAGAGATCAGCTAGAGAGAAGTTCTTGGCAACAAGAAGATCTTAGAGCATTCGTCAGCAACAAGGAGTAGGGGTGCAAAGTGGTCCGGATTTATCCGGACCGACCACAACCGCATCCGTTTAGAAAGCGGATATGGTAGGAAAAAATTAAAACCGGTCGGATACGGTTTCGAAAATGGTTATGGTTTTGATTTTTTATCCGGATACGGTTTCAGATACGGTTATCGGGTCAAAATTGCGGATACAGTCCGGATATCCGGATATCTAAAATGGGTATACTACTTCTATTAGGTCGGGTCTATAGCATATATCTGCAACCCGACCCCAAATTAACTCAAAAAACACCAGAACCCTAAATCCTTTCCAATTCCCAGTTTCCCACCCGCCTCCACCTCCAAGCCGACTCTAAGATCCAGCTATGCGTCCGCCTCCCTCTCTGCATCCAATCTTTGACTGCGACTGCTCGTCGCTTCTGGCCGCCTTATTCCATCACCCGAGATCCAAGTCAGCACCTGCAATGCGTCCCGCGTCACCTCTACGTCGCGCCTCCATCTCAACCTCAGATCTCCACCTCCAGCTCCGCCTACTCCTCCGCCTTCTCGTCCGAGCTCCACCTACTCCTTCGCCTAATGCGTCCGAGCTCCACCTCCCACCCCACGTTCAGTGAAGAAAACAATACCTTCTTCCTCCTCCTCATCGAATCAAATCCTTCGTCCACTCTACTCCTTTGGAATTCCATGGCCTGAGCTCAATGAAGACGTCTCTTACATCTACATCGTCAAATCGACTCTGGTGTCTCTCTTCTCCTCTCCTTCCTTTATTTGCTGCCATTTTTAAAAAAAAATATTTCCCCCCTAATTTTGTTTTGCAGGAAAGACCCTAATCGAGTTCTACTCCTCCAAGTACAAGAACTCCGCTCTATTGCAAGGGTAAATTTGTTTTCAAATCATTAAATTTTCTTTATTTGGCGGCGTTTCTCGATTGCACGCTAACTGTTTGTTTCTTTGTCTGTACCGGTGAACAGTTGGATGCAGAGAATTAAGAAAGGGTAGGTGCGCTGATTACTGATGATTTGTAATTTATTTGGGTTTTAGCCTTTGTGGCTCTGACTATTATTATTTTATTGTTTTTTAAAGATTACAGTCGATGGAGATGTGTGTTTTAGTCTTTGTGGTTTTGAGGTTTGTCATACAAGATAGCAACAAAGTCTATGAGGTAACTTGTCTTACTTGACTTACTTTGTATTTTTTGCGAGTTATTAAAATCATATGTATTTTCCCTCATATCCTATTCATATCTATTTCTCAAATATCCGATTAGTATCCATATCCAAACCATACCCGAACCTCTAATATCCGAACCGTATCTATTTCCTTTTAATGCGTGTATGATAATGCTTTTTGCTTACCAATGAATATCCGAACCGTATCTGTATCTGTTTTCAGAAAGTGGTTATGGTTATGATAAGGGTCATATCCGAACCGTATCTGAACCGAATGCACCCCTAATCTTCGTACTTGGCAAATTAACTAAATTTTCAGTTCAAAAGATAACTCTTTTCACAAAGTTTAAACTCACCCTGAGTTCATAAACTCGTTAAGAGTTCTTTTCATACTTGCCACGCAAGTTAGTTGTTCTAGTGAATTGAGACGTGCGGATCGTCAACGGATAGCAAACTCGATGCGAGCATTCGAGGGAGTTGTAAACATTCTTTTTCTAAGCAGTTAGAAAGAATAAATCAAATTCAATTCTTTCACTTTCTTACTACAAATTTTCCAACAAACAAAAGATGGAGACTCCACTGGGGACTAGCTTCTCTGATGATGAAGTGGTGGCACAATCCGACGTTAATCTCGCTGGAACGATCGTGGAAATTCTCGTCGTAGAGTTTGATCAAGCTAAGTATGAGGAAGTGTTCTCCTCTGGATCACTCAGCCCTAAGGCTAGGCGTAATGTCCGTAAAATCTCCAAGGAGATTAAAATGCCAACTATTACTACAGTTTCAAAAATAGTCCCTTCTTCTAGCCGAGACTGTTTAAACAGCCCTTCCTCTGAAGGAATGGACTCGGATTCCATCAAACTCATTCAACGAGTTAAAAGCTCCATACTTGAGTTAACACAATCTGTGTCGGGTCATAAAAGATCCATGGCGGAGGAAAATCCAACCAACACCGACGACGTTGTAGCCAAGGCCTTAAAACAGGCCAAAAAGAATGCCGCTCGATGAAGGAGGAGATCTATACGGAGAGCACACCTATGAAATAGCTGATCTCTTGCCCAACATGAAAATCGCGTTTTTGAGTCTCTGCCTGAGTGCTGTGTCTCTACTTCAGAACGCATACTTCATGGTAACGAGTCTAACTACGAGCCCCACATGATACAACTTAAACACGACCCTCAGTGGCACATTGTTCATCCAAAACCCAGTCCTCAGAAAAGCATTTCTAAAGATAAACACACACCTCAGGGGTACGTTCAACCAAAACATGACCCTCAGGGGTCTGTCTCATCAATTAAAGGCATATCCCAGGGGTGCGTTCAACCAAAACATGACCCTCAGGGGTCTGTCTCATCAATCAAACGCACACACCAAGGGTGCATTCAACCAAAACATGATCCTCAGGGGTCTATTTCATCAATCAAACACACACCCCAGGGGTGCGTTCAACCAAAATATGATCTCAGGGGTCTGTTTCATCAATCAAACACATATCTCAGGAGTGCGTTCAACCGAAACACAATCCTCAGAGGTCTGTTTCATCAACTAAATGTAGGCCTTAGCCTAGCGTTCATAAAATTAGAAATGACCCTCGTGTTTCTTCTCCAGAACACAGCATGGTCCGCCAAGTTCAAGGGAATCAACATGGGTTTAAAATTCATGTCCATCAAGAACCAGTCCCGCCAACCAACAGGCAGGGGGTTCCATCTCCGTCCTCATGCTCTGTGATAGATTCATCCCAAGTCTCTGACTTACGGGAATTGCTGTCGAGAAGAAGACCTGAGCAACAAACAACTCATTCATGCTAATGTGAGCGGCTCAATTCTGTAGTCCTGTTAGAATGCCCTTGTTGTACATCCACACCTCGACAATTGGTATTTAACCAATTGACAAATGTCACTAGACCTGCCAAGCGACAACGTCATCATAAGAAAGGGATCTCCGAAACAAAATATCCCGAAGTCACTATTAATATGATCGGTAGAGGAAAGCCTCAGCTCCAAGTTCTGACGAGTCAGAAAGAGGTCATTCCCCGACTGCTCAGGAGATTTATGATGAGTTCGAAGGAGTATATTGGCGCACCCGAACATGCACAAGAACTATCTACCTGGTTAATTATCAAAAAATAGCCAAGGGGATTGTTTTAGATAATGAACACTCAACAATTGTGGATTCATAATCCTCAAGCTCTTTCGCAGCACATGAGGAACCCGCCTATATGACTGGAAGTTCTGATGACTTAGCTAAGAAAGTCGATGAAAATCATGTCATGATTCATGCACAGCAGGAGATGCTTATCCAAATGAAAGATATGTTAGCCCAGCTACTCGCAGAGAGAGTTCAAAAGCATGAATCCTCTCGGAAGACATACTCGAAGGGGAAGCAAAAGGTGCCTGAGAATTTAGATCGTGAAACTTAGAACATAGAATCCTCTTCTGAAAACGAGAAGGAGATGAAAAGAGAACCAAATCCTCAGTCATCTAAAATGGAAGAGTTAGAGGCTCGCCTTAATGCAATAGCTAACAGGAGTGAGCTTCATGAAGAAGGAGTGGTACGGCCTTACCCCGCGGAATGGGACGCAACTCCCTATCCACCAAAATTTAAGGCCCCAACTTTACAACCTTTCGATGGTACAGGATCACCAAATCAGCACGTCTACTTCTTCAAGTCGCAGACTAGAGATTGGTGGAAAACGATGTTGTTCTGACTCGATTGTTCATTGGTACCCTTAAGGGTGTTTCTTTCGAATGGTTCATGAAGTTACCTGCTAGGTCTATTCAAAAATGGGTAGATCTGGAAAAGCTATTCAGATTTTTCAAGGATGATACAGAAGTGTCTGTCCGGACCCTTCTTGCTACCAAGAAGAGGAAGGGAGAGTCTATTAAGGCTTATGTTGAAAGATTCGATAATAAGGTATTGCGATACCCATCAGGTATGATTCAATCTACTTTGGTCGAAACATGCAGGCATAACTTGCAGGCCCAGCTCCTTACTCAAATGAGGGTAGCGGAATGTCTCTCCTGGAGACAATTGGTTTCACAAGTAGAACAAGCTGAAGAAATCATTGCTTGGGTCAAGGCTGAAGAGGCTACTCAACTAAAGCGACAACAACAACGCTACCAAAACAATGCTCCTCGATTTAAGGGAAAGGAGAGTTTGGCTTCCGATTCCAGCACACGAACATCACCTGCTAATCAAGGCAAAGCATCGATTCAACAAAGAGCGCCTAAGAAATACTCGTTTAAAGAGGAGCATGTGGACATTTTGTTCTAGCTACTTCGGAAAAACAATAAACCGCATCTTCCTGAGATCAAGAAACCGGATGAGGCAGGAAAAGTGGATGACCCTGATTACTTCCGTTATCATAGGTTCCTGGGATATCCTACCAGAAAATGCTATGTTTTCAAGGATATCCTGCAAAATTTGGTGAATGCTAATGTACTCACATTGAAGCCCGAACAGAAGACGGTATCTACCAATTTGATAGCGATCCAGTTCGGCGATTTCCTTCCTATAATAGCTGCAGATGGAGTTATTCTCATCCATAAAGGGGAAATACGCATGAAAAATACTAACCCACATGGTCAAAAAGATAAAGGATTAACTCCCTTTACTATCTCGAAAGGGAGATTATGTGGGTCCATCCTGATCTGGTTGAAGACCAACAGTGGATGAACACCTCTTCCAAAAATAAAAGAGGCAATGCTAAGTCATCCAACATTATTAGGCCCTCCATTAATGAGGATGATGATCACCTCAAACCTCTCACTGATTCAGAAGAAGAGAGGATCATTCTTGCAACAGACCAAGGAGGCAATCCTAGCACCCAGTCAGAAAAAGCTTATCTAAGGAATTATGATCAAGGTGCTCAAGAACATAAGAACAGCCCCAAGATGCTAGGGGTTCTGTCCCTCACAAGTCAACCAACAAAGGAAAGAAGAAAGAAACACGGTACAATAAAATCCTTTTTCAGGAACCCGGAGAATCAAGTGCTCCCTTCCGATTCAACGTCATCGCACACTTGGCCAACATACCGGCTAGGATTACCCTGTACGAGCTCCTGTGATTTTCTAAAACCACCAAGGAAGCTCTAAATGAAGCCTTAACGAACACGGAAAGCTTTATTACACAGGTTAATCCAAATGCTAAATCTTCTGAAGCCTAGTCATGTATACAATGTCTACAAGCAGCAAGAATTTTACCCTGCATATCATTCACTCAGGAAGATATGCAAGTCAAACACAAGCACAATAGGCCTTTATATTACACATGGTATATTAGGTTTTTGGAAATCAGTCGTGTGCAAGTTGATCCAGGCTCAGCACTTAGCATTATGCCTTACAGAATCATGCATGTCTTGAGGATTCCCATGCATCGGTTAAACACCACCCAGACCATTATCTTCGGTTTCAACACAACCAACACTCGGCCCCTGGGGAAGATCAAGCTCAGATGTCAAATTGGAAATCTCAAGTCCGAAGTGACTTATTACATTATAGATGCAGACACATCTTATAATTTGTTTTTAGGAAGACCGTGGATTCATGCGAACCACATTATCTCGTCTACCCTACATCAGGTTATGAAGTATGTTAATGATGAAGGAGAAGTCTGAACCCTGATTGCTGAGAAACACCCTTTCAGAAGGGTAAAAAACTTCCATACATATTCTGTCTTCTACCTAGAGTCACAAGAGAAATTTGAAGAAGATACTGACAGCGACCACGAAGCTGACATCGAGTCAGATCCTGAGGAAGATTGTCCATGGGAGTTGAATTTTGATGTAATGGGTTAGATTAAGAGCAATAATAATGTACCGAGCTAGGGCGAGTGGTGCATTAATAAAGATTTTATTTTGGCGTCCTTGTCCGATGTGTCCTCTAAAAATGAACAAATAGAGAATGATACTGATGCAGGTACCAACATATGGTGTACATTATGCGCAGAGGCATCACTCACATTACCGATTAAGTCATCCTTCGCTACGGATGAAGAAATCTATATTGAATATCATATCTCCATGATAGTGTTTTGATGATAACAATTTATACAGTGTGTGCACTAACTTTTATATGCAGATTTCAATATCAGAATATGTACAAGTGCAAGTTGATTTCAAGGCATTTTGAAGTGAAGAAAATGAAGAACAAAAGAGATAATGTATTTTACATTTTCTTTACTTAGAATAATTGTACAAGCCTTGATCACACACACGCACACACACAATTTTAGAACACACTAACACAGGCTTAGTGTGTTGGTTAACAATAGAAATCCCCTATGTTAACCATTAGAATTATAGTTAAAACTTGATTATAAAAACTCTTTATAGCAGAATTTTTACTCTTAGTAGTCGACTAGTTAGAATAGTAGTCGACTACTCGTGTATAAAACTCAAATATAAGTTTCTGTCAATTTACAATATAGTCGACTAATAGTGATTATAGTCGACTACTCAGGTGTTTGACAGAAACATAAGTTTCTGTTATTTTACAGTGTAGTCGACTAATGTCAACAGTAGTCGACTACTGAACTCAAATTTCATTTTATTAGTTTCTATCAAAATACAGTGTAGTCGACTAATGGGCTTTGTAGTTGACTACTGAGAAAATTTTTCGAAAACACAGAGTCTGTTTGAACTCAGTGTAGTCGACTAATGTCAACAGTAGTCGACTACAGATACAGTTTTTCCAGTTTTCAAAGTTTGAATATCTGACAGTTTATAGCCGTTTTTAAACGTTTTTAAAGTTTAAAAAATTGTCTTTTCAAGGGCTATAAATAGGTTATTTGTTCAGAAAAATTGCAGAGACTTACACACTCATAAGCTTTGATCTTTGTGCAATTTTTCAAGTGAAAAATATTCAGATTTTGTGAAAAAGAGAAGTTTCTGAAATTGCCTCTAAACATTCATCAAATACTTATCATTTAGGTAATTTACAGAGGTTAAAAGAATGCTAAGCCACTGCTGCACTTCACTACACATTCAAGGCTTATAGGATCAATTGTATTCTTTCTTCAACAAGGATTTCTCTCGGGTGTGAGAGGGTTAATCTCTTGGTTTAGAGATTGGTGTTCAAATTGGCAAGATGTTTGTCAATTGGTGTTACAATTTACAGGGACTTGCAAATTGGTCAGGTGTGTATTTGATTTTGTAAGTTTATTTAAAATCATAGTGGAAACTCTCAAGCGGGATTTGCTTGGGGACTGGATGTACACCGGATTGGTGGAACCAATATAAAATCCTTGTGTTTGTGATTGTGAATTTCTGAGATTACCATTTTTCTTTGTAATTTATAATATACTTTGCATTAATTTTAAAAGAATACTATTCACCCCCCTCTAGTGTTCAAGTGTATCTATTTCAGATCCTACATTTGGTATCAGAGCAAGGTGAAAGATGGCATCTTCAAATACATCACAATTCAAGGAAGGTCACTCTACAAATCGTCTTCCAATGTTCGATGATTTGAACTACAACTATTGGAAGTGCCGAATGAAGATTTACCTTCAATCAATTGGCTACGAACTTTGGAATGTCGTGGAAACGAAATATGAAAAGCCAACTACTCCTTTCACGGAATGGACTACATCTCAAAGGAACAATGCAAACTTGGATTCTAAAGCAATGAATGTATTATTTTGTGCACTTGATAAGAATGAGTTCAATAGGGTGTCAACGGCCACATCTGCATACGATATTTGGCATACTCTTGAGGTAACTCATACGATATTTGGCATACTCTTGAGGTAACTCATGAAGGTACAAATAAAGTTAAAGAATCTAAAATTTCTGTTCTTGTGCACAGATTTGAATTATTCAAGATGAAGGAAAATGAGACTATAGGAGAAATGTTCACAAGATTCACCGACATCACAAATTCTCTCATTGGTCTTGGAAAAACATATACACAAGTGGAGATGGTAAGAAAGATACTTCGATCACTTACTCCACAATGGGAAAAGAAAGTTACCGCTATTGAAGAAGTCAATGATTTATCAACTCTTACGGTTGAAAATCTTATTGGTAATCTTATGGCATATGAAGTTCAAATTGAAGATAGAAAGAATGATGAAGAATCAAAGAACAAGAAAGTTCTTGCATTCAATACTACTTCCGATAAAGAAGATTCAGATGATGATGATGAAGAAATGGGAATGTTTGCACGAAAATTTCGAAAATTTATAAAACGAGGTAATTTTAAATCTAAGAGTTCAATTTCTAAAAACCTTCTTTGTTTTAAGTGTAATAAACTAGGGCATATGAAGAAAGATTGTCCAATGTTGAAGAATAAGCAAAAATCAAGTTATTTCAACAACTTCAACAACATTCAAAATAACAAGAAAAGGAAAACAATGGCAGTCACTTGGGATGATAGTGATGAATCATCGTCAGATGAAGAAATTGAAGAAAAAGAAAGTGCTCACATGTGTTTTATGGCACAAGATGATGTAAGTGAAAATAAAGAACTTTTAGATGTTTTCAATGAATTATATGAAACTTTTGTGAGATTAAAAACATCACATAATTTTCTTAAAGGTGAAAATAAAAGATTACTTGAAGAAATTTCTGATTTAAATTCCTCTACTTTTTCTAATTCTCAAATAATTGAATTGAAAGAAGAAAATTTTTAATGATTTAAATATTCGTATTAATAATTTAGAAAAAGATATTTCTTCTTTTAAATCAAGATATGAAGATATATGTTTAAATGTAAGCAAATTTAATAAAGGAAAAGAAAATCTTAATAATATTCTTTCTTTTCAAAAAGAATCACAAAAGACAAAAGGATTAGGTTTTCAATTTAATAAAAATAAATCAAAAAAAACAATTTTTCTAAAGTCTTCTCATAATTTGTATGATTATAGAACTGAAAATTTGTGTAAAAAGAAATCAAAATTCTTTTCTATTTGGGTTCCAAAAGAATTATCTTCTTTACATAAAATTTTTTATATTTCTGATTTTATTAAAAATATTTGTTTATCACCTAACTATTTAGGCAAATCAAACTCTTCATGGGTTTGGTTTCCTAAAGGCTAATTTAAAGGACCCAACATAGTATGGGTACCAAAATGTAAATGTTTATTATTTCAGGTACCTAAGAAAGATAGGTGGATTTTGGATAGTGGTTGCTCCAAACATATGACTGGAAACATACAATTGTTGTCATCTTTTCAAAACAAGGATGGAGGTACCGTTACTTTTGGAGATAACAACAAAGGAAAAGTCATCGGTATTGGTTCCGTAGGTAATCCAAACAAACCTATCATTGATAATGTTTTATTAGTTAATGGTCTTAAACATAATTTACTAAGTATTAGTCAACTTTGTGATAAAGGTTATAAAATTGTTTTTGAAAAAGAATCATGCTTAATTTATGATATTGATTTAATAACCATTATTTTTAAAGGTTATAGAAAAAATAACATATATGTGTTATCTATGAATAATATTTCAAATGAACATTGTCTTATTGCATCATCTAATGATTCTATTTTATGGCATAAACGTTTTGGACATGTTAACTTTAAACATATGTCTAAGATTTCTAAAAATGATTCTGTAAATGGTTTGCCTAAAATGTCCTTTAAGAATAATTTTTGTGATGCATGTCAACAAGGAAAAATGCACAAATCTTCTTTTAAATCTAAAAACATAATATCTACAAATAGACCATTAGAATTAATTCATATAGATCTTTTTGGTCCATCTAGAGTAGCATCTTTAAATGGAAGTAGATATGCATTTGTTCTTGTTGATGATTTTTCTAGATTCACTTGGGTAATTTTTCTTAAACATAAAAATGATGCTTTTAATGAGTTTTCTATATTTTGCAAGAAAATTCAAAATCAAAAATCAACTTCTATTATCTCTATACGTAGTGATCATGGAGGTGAATTTGAAAATGAATTATTTGTAAATTTTTGTGATAAACATGGTATATCACATACTTTTTCTTTTCCTCGTGCTGCTCCACAAAATGGAGTTGTAGAAAGGAAAAATAGAACCTTACAAGAATGTGCTAGAACCATGTTATGTGATAGTAATTTACCTAAATATTTTTGGGCAGAAGCTGTATCAACAGCTTGTTATGTATTAAATAGAGTTTTATTAAGACCCATTTTAAAGAAAACCTCTTATAAATTATTTTATAACAAAATTCCTAAAGTATCTTACTTTAAAGTTTTTGGTTGTAAATGTTTTATCTTAAACACAAAGGATAACTTAGATAAATTTGATTCTAAATCCGATGAAGGAATTTTTGTTGGATATTCTAATCATAGTAAATCATATAGAATATATAACAAAAGAACATTAGTTATTGAAGAATCTTTACATGTTTCTTTTGATGAATTTTTTTCAAAAACACCTATTATATTAAATAATGATGATGATGTAATTGATACTATACATGATACTCCCATGATAGATATTACAAAAGATGATAATCTACAAAATGATTTACCTAAAGATTTTATAGAAGTTAAAAATCATCCACATGATTTAGTTATAGGAAATATTTCTGACAAAGTAACTACTAGATCTCATTTTAATTTGATTGCTCATAATGCTTTTATTTCAACTATTGAACCTAAAAATATAAAAGAAGCACTTCTTGATGATTCATGGATAATAGCTATGCAAGATGAACTTAATCAATTTACTAGAAATAATGTTTGGGATCTTATACCTAGACCTCAAAATAAATCCATTATTGGAACAAAATGGATTTTTAGAAACAAATTAGATGAATTTGGTCAAGTTGTTAGAAACAAAGCTAAATTAGTTGCTCAAGGTTATAATCAAGTAGAAGGAATTGATTATGATGGAACTTATGCACCTGTTGCACGATTAGAATCAATTAGGATTTTACTTGCATTTGCATGTTTTATGAATTTTTAGAATCAATTAGGATTTTACTTGCATTTGCATGTTTTATGAATTTTAAATTATTTCAAATGGATGTTTAAAGTGCTTTTCTAAATGGTTTTATAAAAGAAGAAGTTTTTGTAGGACAACCTCCAGGTTTTGAACATGAAAGTTTTCCAAATCATATTTTTAAACTTAAGAAAGCTTTATATGGTCTTAAACAAGCACCTCGTGCTTGGTATGATAGATTAAAGAAGTTTCTTTTAACTATAGGTTTTGAAATTGGAAAAGTTGATTCAACATTATTTATTAAGAAAATAAATAAAGATATTTTACTAATTCAAATATATGTAGATGATATTATTTTTGGTTCTACTAACAACAATCTTTGTCAAGAATTTGCTAAGACTATGTAGGATGAATTTGAAATGAGTCACATGGGTGAACTAAATTTCTTCCTTGGACTTCAAATTAAACAATTGAAAGAAGGAATATTCATCAATCAAAGCAAGTATGCAAAAGATTTACTCAAACGTTTCGGATTGGAAAATTCAACAAGCAAACCAACACCTATGAGCACCACTACAAAACTTGACAAAGATAAAAATTGTAAGAATGTTGATCAAAAGCTCTATCGAGGTATGATTGGATCACTTCTTTATATTACTGCTAGTAGACCTGATATTATGTTTAGTGTATGTTTATGTGCAAGATTTCAATCTAATCCTAAAGAATCACATCTTAAAGCAGTAAAAAGAATATTTAGATATATTAAAGATACTACAAATTATGGTTTATTTTATCCAAAACATAGTTCTTTTGATTTAATATCATATAGTGATGCTGATTTTGCCGGATGTAAATCTGATAGAAAAAGTACAAGTGGAACATGTCATTTCTTAGGACATTCACTTGTATCTTGGTTTAGTAAGAAACAAAATTCAGTATCATTATCAACAACTGAAGCTGAATATATTGCTGCAAGTCTTGCATGTGCACAAATATTATGGATGAAACAAACTTTAACTGATTATGGCATAAATTGTCCCATATCATCTATTATGTGTGATAATTCTAGTGCAATTAATTTATCTAAAAATCCTATTCAACACTCACGTACAAAACACATTGATATTAGACATCATTTTTTACGTGATCATGTGCTTAAAGGTGACATTTCATTAGAATTTATACCTACAGATAAACAAATAGCAGATATATTAACTAAACCTCTTAAAGAAGAAATTTATGTTAAATTAAGAAGAGAATTAGGTATTTGTTCAATTGAAGATTTAAATTAATTTTTAAAACAAATATATATAAATTTATACCTTAAATAGTTGACTAATGTGACTTATAGTCGACTACATGCACAAGTCTTACAAATAATTTTTCTGAAAAATTACAGTGTAGTCGACTACTTGCCTTTATAGTCGACTACTCAACGTTAAATCTTAAAATCAATTTTCTGTTGTTTACAGTGTAGTCGACCACAATACAGAATAGTCGACTACTCTGAGTTAAAATCTGAAACTCATCTTTCTGTCGTTCACAGTGTAGTCGACTACTCTCACTATTAGTCGACTACTGATTCTGAACTTTCAGTTTTACAGTTTTTAAGCCAAGTGGATTTTTTCTTAGATTTAAACCCAAAACCCAATACCCATACCCGTTTCACTTAAGTAAAATTCATCTCAACCATTCTTTTTCAACTCCATCAATCCTAACCATACATTTAAGATCAAATCTTAACCCTACACTCAATTTACTATCAAATCTCAACCATACATTATTTTTATTCTTAAAAGATAAAGTTAAAAACAAAAACTACCCTCTAACTACACCCAAAACCAAAACCCCATCTTCCCCGCTTCAGAGTCAACAAATCCAGGTTAGGGCATCTCATTTTTCTCACTTTTTCCATCAATTTCTTCAATTCTCCTTCAAATCTGACAAGCAGTCAAGCTTTGTAGTCGACTAATCCAAGCAATAGTCGACTATTCTAGGGTTTCTACAGTTTGGAGTATTGCTTCTAAACTTGATCTTTACATATTTTTTGTTTTTTATCTATCTAATCATGTCTAGATCTAAGAAAGCTAAGACCCATACCTCTATCAATGAAGAAATCATCATCTATTTAAAAAGTCCTGATTTATTAGAAGAATTTAACAAAATATCATCTTTTGAAGTTCTTCCAGGACGATTTGTGAAATTTGATGATTTTATACCCTGGAATTTTAGTTCATATTTTGAAAATGTGGGATTGCTTGAACTGTTCTCTACTGAAAATAAAAAACCCACATATCCATTTCTTGTGCAACTGTTCTATACTAATATAGAACGTGTGGGAACTATTGGTGGTTCTGAAAAACTCAAAACTCTTGTTAAAGGAATAAAGATTGACTTAACTACTAAGTCAATTGGTAAAATCTTCAATATTCCTAATCAAGGAGTTTCTCTTAGGTCTGTTAGGATGAATGACTCAGATTTGCTATCTAATCATATTTTTCTTCCTGGACATGGCAAACCTTTAGTCTGTTAGGATGAATGACTCAGATTTGCTATCTAATCATATTTTTCTTCCTGGACATGGCAAACCTTTAAATAACTCAAACAAACTTCGTCCAATTCCTAGGTTCATTGCTCGAATCCTAGCCTATAACTTGTTTCCAAAAACTGGAAGTTTTTATTTCATTTCTATAGAATTAGCAAAAGCTCTATATGCTATAATGGGAAATATTCAAGTTAATTGGGCTGAAGTTTACTTTGACAATCTTCTGACTATACCAAGAGGATTTCTTCCTTATGGTGCATTCCTAACTAAAATCTTTGACAAATTCCATGTCGATCTCCAATTTGAAAATTCTGTTGTCCGATCCATTGAATTTTTTGATTCAAATGCCCTAACTAAGATGAAATTAACAAACTTTTAAATTCAAGAACAAAATCCTCAAAATGAACCTGAAACTCATCAAGAAGATATTCCACAATCCTCAACTCAAGTAGGAGCCTCTTCAAGTCAACCACCACCATTTCCTACAGAACCCTCATGCTTTTCAGACGTGCAATACAACACTTTAAGTGCACGTATCCTTGAACTTGAAACTGGTCAAAGAGCTCTATATGCACAGAATTCATACATCATTAGTAATCAAGAAGAGCTAATCAAGAAGTTTGAAGACTTGGACACAAAGCTTAATACGTATTTTCAAGGACAGCAACCTCCTCCAGCACCTTAAGATGTTTTTATATTAAGTGTCAAAACAATTATGTTATTTTGTTTAAGTTTCAAAAAATATGTGGTTGTGTGTTGTTAGAACTTATGTAATATGTTGCTTATGTTGCTACTATGTCACTTATGTTAATTATGTGTTTTTTATTATCTATGATAATGTTTGGTTAGATAATGCATGTGCTACATATTTTAAACAGATCATGGTGATGAACATTGTGGAACTTTTGGTCTTTATGGAAAGTCTTTGCCTACCTATTTGGATGAGTGAAGTTATGGACTATGTTTATAATCTTGATGATTTGTTTGAAGTTTTAGCTCATGTTGAAGAAATAATGTTATGTTTAGCTTCCTCTTTTTGTTGATAACAAAGGGGGAGAAATAGTTATGTTTGTTATAGTTTAGTTATGTATGTACTGTTATAGACTCAAATTTGCATATATGCAGGGGGAGTAAGTATTATATGCAGGGGGAGTAAGTATGATTATTTTAAGTTTTAATCTGATGCATAAATTATTTGTTATCATCAAAAAGGGGGAGAATGTTGAATATCATATCTCCATGATAGTGTTTTGATGATAACAATTTATACAGTGTGTGCACTAACTTTTATATGTAGATTTCAATATCAGAATATGTACAAGTGCAAGTTGATTTCAAGGCATTTTGAAGTGAAGAAAATGAAGAACAAAAGAGATAATGTATTTTACATTTTCTTTACTTAGAATAATTGTACAAGCCTTGATCACACACACGCACACACACAATTTTAGAACACACTAATACAGGCTTAGTGTGATTGTTAACAATAGAAATCCCCTATGTTAACCATTAGAATTATAGTTAAAACTTGATTATAAAAACTCTTTATAGCAGAATTTTTACTCTTAGTAGTCGACTAATTAGAATAGTAGTCGACTACTTGTGTATAAAATTCAAATACAAGTTTCTGTCAATTTACAGTATAGTTGACTAATAGTGATTATAGTTGACTACTCAGGTGTTTGACAGAAACATAAGTTTCTGTTATTTTACAGTGTAGTCGACTAATGTCAACAGTAGTCGACTACTGAACTCAAATTTCATTTTATTAGTTTCTGTCAAAATACAGTGTAGTCGACTAATGGGCTTTGTAGTCGACTACTGAGAAAATTTTTCGAAAACACAGAGTCTGTTTGAACTCAGTGTAGTCGACTAATGTCAACAGTAGTCGACTATAGATACAGTTTTTTCAGTTCAAAGTTTGAATATCTGACAGGTTATAGCCATTTTTAAACGTTTTTAAAGTTTAAAAAATTATCTTTTCAAGGGCTATAAATAGGTTATTTGTTCAGAAAAATTGTAGAGACTTACATACCCATAAGCTTTGATCTTTGTGTAATTTTTCAAGTGAAAAATATTCAGATTTTGTGAAAAAGAGAAGTTTCTGAAATTGCCTCTAAACATTCATCAAATACCTATCATTTAGGCAATTTACAGAGGTTAAAAGAATCCTAAGCCACTGCTGCACTTCACTACACATTCAAGGCTTATAGGATCAATTGTGTTCTTTCTTCAACAAGGATTTCTCTCGGGTGTGAGAGGGTTAATCTCTTGGTTTAAAGATTGGTGTTCAAATTGGCAAGGTGTTTTCCAATTGGTGTTGCAATTTGCAGGGACTTGCAAATTGGTCAGGTTTGCATTTGATTTTGTAAGTTTATTCAAAATCATAGTGGAAACTCTCAAGCGGGATTTGCTTGGGGACTGGATGTACACCGGATTGGTGGAACCAGTATAAAATCCTTGTGTTTGTGTTTACAAATTTCTGAGATTGCCATTTTTCTTTACAATTTATCCCCTAGTGTTCAAGTGTATCTATTTCAGATCCTACAATCGAGAATATCCAAAAGTCTTTCTTCAAAGTCCCGTCCAAAAGGAAAGGAAAAAAGCCTATCTATTTTGGGAGAGTCAAACCTGAACTACTCAAGCAAGGAAGTTCAGAAGAAGATAATGGTTTCCTCAATTCCATTACCATGAACCCAATTCCATCCATTTAATGAAATGAATAGGTTATGACTTTAATAAAAAAGAGAGGTTTAAATTTTGGGAAAGGAAGACGAACACCCGTTCGAATATCTCTCACTCCAAAAGGAAAACCTCTTGATTATTACAATAAAACTAAAAGAGGGTTAGGTTATGTCTCTACTTCTCCTCTTTAAGAAGACGAGATCGTCAACTGTCTGTGTCAAGATCGTTCATCCGAAACATCCTCATAGGAATCTGACGTAAATATCAGAGCAATATTCAAAAACGTGACCGTGAACATGACTTCAGTTAGTCATCCAGTTAAAGATGCAGAGGATAACCAAGAATTAATCGAATCAACTAACGATCCTTAGATCAAGCGCCTTAACATCTTATGGGACATACATTTCGAACAACGCAAACCGCCTACTGAAGATAAGGTAATGCAGGTCAATGTGGGGGATGAATCTAATCCTAAGACAATCTTCATAAGCGAGAGCTTATCACCACCCGAGAAAGAAGATAATATATCCCTCATAAGAGAATATATAGATGTCTTCGCTTGGACTTATGAAAACATGCCTGGTCTTGATCCTAAAATAGCCATGCATCATCTTAATGTTGATCCAGACGCAAAACCCATTTAACAATAACAATGTCGGTTTCATCCAGATATCATGGAAGCAATTGAGTTAGAAGTCAAAAAGCTTATTGACTCGGGCTTTTTTAGAGAGGAACAACACCTTAATTGGGTAGCCAATATTTTTCTAGTGCCAAAAAAAATGGTAAAGTCTGGATATGTATTGACTTTCGTGACCTAAACGCAGCATGTCCAAAAGATGAATTTTTACTCCCCATCATAGATGTTATGATCGATAACACATGCGGGTATGAAAGGATATCTTTTATGGATGGTTTCTCCGGGTACAATCAGATCAAGATGTATCCTGAAGACGAAAAGCATACTGCTTTTAGAACACCATTGGGAGTATATTGCTACATAGTGATGCCCTTCGGATTAAAAAAATACAGGTGCAACCTAACAACATACAATGAACGCAATCTTTCACGAGCACTTACGCAAGAAGATTAAATGCTACATTGATGATATACTAGTAAAAAGCCAACACAAAGGTGATCATCTTACAGACCTGAAGATAATGTTCAACATTATGCGAGCACATCAGCTAAAGATGAACCTGACCAAATCATTCCTTAGAGTATCAAGTGGAAAATTCCTGGGATTCATAGTTACGTCCAAGGGAATTTCTCTTGATCCAGAAAAAGTGCGTGCCATCCAAGACATGCCACCTCCAAAGAACCTTAAGGAGCTCTGAGGTTTGTAAGGCAGGTTAGCCTACATCCGAAGATTCATCTCCAACCTTTCAGGATACTGCCAACCTTTCTCTAAGCTCATGAAGAAAGGAGTATCCTTCATTTAGGATAGAGATTGCCAAAAAGCATCTGAGAAGATTAAGAGATACCTCATTCAACCACCAGTCCTTGTGGCCCCGGGTGGCAATGCTAAGGAGGTTTCCAGTAAAGCCAAAGCTTCGGCATAAGCATTCTGAGTTTGTGGGATATACCCGATGAAGAAGCATTTGAACTTTCATGCTTTTTCTAGGACTATGAAGTAGTATGGGAGTAAATCCTCATTGTGTACTTCATATTCTCCACGGACTTGATTTATAATGACCTGAGAGATTAAGAGATACCTCACGATTTGTATTACCCTAAGATTTCCTCACAAAAACAATCCGACAAGGTAGTGACTGGAGAAGTCTACACAACATCAATGGAATTCGAACCTAGAAACTGGCGATTCCCGTATATTGACTATGTTTTATACGGGATTTTTCCCAATAATCCCAAAGAAGCGGCCGCTATCAAACGAAAGGCCCTCCGATTCTATTACAACGCGATATCTCAAACTCTATACCATAAATCACATGATGGAATTTTGCTTCAGTGTCTTTCTAGAAAAGAAGATAAATAAGCTCTCAAGGAAGTGCATGATGGGATCTGCAGAGCTCATCAACCTCGGACTAAGTTGGAAGACCGTCTTTGATGAATTGGCTATTATTGGCCAAAGATGGTTACAGACGTAGTTGACTATGCTAAATGTTGTCACGCATGCCAAATCCATGGTGACTTTATTTATCAGGCACCAGTGAGCCTACATCCGACATCTGCCTCTTGGCCATTTGAGATGTGGGGTATGGATATCATCACCCTATCGCTCCACCAACTGCCAAAGGACATCGATTCATCTTGGCTGTAACTGATTACTTCTCTAAATGGGCGGAAGCAATCCTGTTGAAATAAGTTAAAACTTTGAATGTGATCAAATTTATCAAGCATCATGTCATCTACCGCTTCGGAGTTCTGAGACGAATAGTCCACGATAATAGGACACAATTTGTTAGCCATGGATTTTAGGATTCTGTGATAAGTTTAGAATCCAGAGTATCGCGTCTACAGCATACTATCCGCCAGCTAACAGCCTAGCAAAAACTTTTAACAAGACAATTGTTAAGCTTCTCCGAAAGTTCGTTTCCAAGAGACGACGTGATTGGGACGAAAGACTTGACGAATGTTTATGGGCCTACCGCACGACTATAAGGACCCCTACAAAAGCTACTCCATTTTTCTTGGTATACGCCTGCGAAGCTATATTACCATTGGAAATTCAGATCCCATTCCTGAGAGTTGCTATCACAACAGGAGCAACAAAGGAGGAGAATCATCGCATGCATCTGCAAGAACTTAAAGTTTTAGATGATAAGCGACTCCAAGCTCAACAGTAGATCGAGTTATATCAAGCCCGGATTTCCAAAGCCTACAACAAAAAAGTTAAGGAATGGATTTTTAAGAAAGGAAAAATTGTATTAGCCGTCAGACGACCTATGGTAATGACACACAAGACCAAAAGGAAGTTCTATCCCAAGTGGGAAGGGACGTTCGTAATAGAATCAGTCTATTCGAATGGAGCTTATCGCCTCATCGATCAAAAGGGTGAAAAGCTCATGATGCGGATTAACGAAAAATTTCTCAAGAAATATATCCCGTAGGCTATGAAAGCCCCCCTTTCTCTTAATCCCTAGACAAATCAGACTGGGGGTAGTTCATCTAAAATTTATGTAAATGGAGGGAAAACCAACTTGCCTATTTTCTCCGGCATGTATATCGTCAAGTTAACACTGTACCTCTGATGATTAAAATTTTCAAAAATTGTTCTAAGTAATAATAAAGAGAATTTCGAACTTATGCTAAGTTAACACTATACCTATGGTATTTGCAATATTTTTTATTGTCCTAAATTGGAGTTCAACAAGAGAAACGATGAAAAACAAAATGATTTTATTTTTATTTCAATTTTGTTTTAATACAAAGTAACGATAATTGGAATAAAAACGATACAAAAATGTTCCCAAAGGCAGTTCAAATTCAAACATCTCAGCTCATTAACTTCCAATATTTGAGCTTGGACTTCAACTCAGATATGTTCTCCTCACGAGCCTTTTGAACTTCTTTAGTTATCTTCCCCTTGAGCTCTTCTTCATCAGGCGCTGCTTCTGCAACCTCTCTCTGAATCTTATCAGTAGCGATGATCTCATTACAACACTCCTTGAAAATCTCATCGTTGTGAACAGCTAACCCCCTTATGACTTCCACATCCTCAACTAGCTAGGCCTTCTTCTGAGCTAGCTCAACCCCCATGCGAGCAATTGCCGCCTCAGCATCCCGAACACCCGTAGCGAGACTACCCATATCCATCTGTATCTGAGTGTGCTCCTCCTTTAGGCTGGCAATGCGAGGTTCTTTCTCAGATAAGCACTTTCGAAGAGCCTCATGGCATTGCGCTCTCGAAGCTTTGGCCGTAGAAAGAGCCTGGTCCACTTCTTGTCCTAAATCAGCGCGTTGCAAATTCGAAAGCATTCCTAATTCCATTTCTAAAATGATGATGCTTTCCCTGCAGTTCTCGGTCCATAGCGCATTGCCTTGGCGTCTGATCTTATCTAGGAAACCCATCAGATGGGGTTCGAAAACTCCGAAATCCACTCTTCCTAGACTGACGACATCAATAGTCATGTGCATCCAATTTTCTAATTGCTCGACAAGTTTCCTCAAGGCTTCTAAACTTACAGGAGGATCAATCGGATAGATCAGACCCGTATACTCATTACGAGCAGGTCGAGGGACAACCTCAGAAGGTAGTTCCCCCGGGCAGATCTGATGCCGAATCCCAAACGGTCAACCCTTGCTCGACCATCACAACTTCGGGATCAGAAGGAGCGATTTGAAGCACAACATGCTCCTTACTCTCTGTAAGCTCAATAAGGGTAGACTTTATTGCATCCCCCATCAACTTTGCCTTTTTGGGAGTTCGTGCAACAACAGCATCTTCTTGCGGATCCTCTTCTCATATTCACCCTCCTCTTCAGTAGTGAGAGCTTTCTTCCCTACTGACCTTAGGATACGAGGCCTAGAAGCTACTTCCCCCACACGAGCCTGTGTAGCTACACTCTCTTGATTCGCCTTGGCAACTGACACTTCTTCATAAATTGCCTCGGCCGCTTTCTCCGTGCCTGGTTGCACGGCAGTCCAAATCTCCTCGTGAGTACTCTTAGCTACGGCTATTGCTTGTTCACAAGATAGATACTCTTCAATCCTTGAATGACTAGTCCTGGTGGAGCTTGTCCTTGATCTATAAAATTCTCAAATCTTATTTATACAGGAAGTATATACATTATACTTCGGGATTTTAGAAACTTCAAAAAGCCAGTCACCGACACTGGCAACTGTAGAGCAAGCAGGAACCACGTTGGGAAGAGTGAATACGTCATGGGACCCTCCCGCAAAGAAGAAATACGAAGCATGAGCCCCTTCAAGAAAATTCCTGACCCGCGCCAACTCCGGGTTAGGGTTGCCAACATAGAGTTGGTCATACCCAAATTGCCTGGCAAAACAAGAAGGTGTGTATAGTTCAATGATGCACTCCCCTACCAAGAGGAAGACCAGATACCCCAATCTAATATTGAGGAGCCACCTGAAGACACCTTCCCCTAAAGATGAAAATTCCCCTAATTCAACATCTGCAAAATCTGCATCCTCATCTCTGGCCCCATCAAAATCAGGAACGCAACAGAAAATCCTATAGTTGTCCCCTTGTGACAAAAGCTGTCGAGCCCGGACTATGTATGTGTGAGTCCACGTGGCCAACTTGAGCCTCTGCACAAAGGGAGTAAAAACTTCATTTTCTTCAGTAACCCCTGTCATCAACAAGTGGCAACGCAAGACAAACCAGGTCGCCAAGTAAGTGTATGGCACTAGAACAAGAGGTTGGGGAGTCCTTTGAACTTTCCTCCTAGTAACATTAACTTCTTGGACGGTGATGAATTCAGATATTAACGTCCTCAGCCCACTCTGTATGCAGGCTACCATAGCAGTGAGGAGGCTCAATGGTCTCCCGTGAGCCAATAAAACAACCGGGTATACTACCTCAGCTAATACTGATTCAGCAGGCTTCGATGGTACCACGCATCATTTCAGCCACAACATCAAGAAACCGACAAGAAGGGCGATATCAGAGATAGGCGTGGTAGCCTGGTGATGAAAGCTCTCAAATTCGACACCAGCTTCAAACCCGTCCTCCTTATGCTCGTTCTTGTAAATAGCTTCTACAACCTTAATACAGGACTTAATGTCCTTGGGAGATACTGCAGCAAGACGGGTCATGACCTTATCTCTCCGACTTAGGTTCCGGAAAAGATAGCTCGCCCATGTGGTATGCATGATACCCTCTCCACGCATCCCTACCAGGTGAATGCAGATGTGAAAGTGGCACATCAACTCCCAGAATATGGCATAAATCTCTGGATGTGCCACTCTCAAGATAGAGAGCTCTTCCGTAGTGGGAATGGTAGCCCTGGTATGGCCTGCATTTCATGGAGAGCGAAGCCTAACTCTCCGACAGGCGTAAAAATGTGTAGCTATCTGTATTATACCTCTCCAACATAGCAAAGAAGTTAGGATAACTCTGAACAATCCTATGCCTGGTGGCCAACACTGGGACTGTGAGGCTCGATTGAGCAAGTAGCTCCCTAAGGTCCGCCAAGACAAAGTCCACACAAATGAGAAGCAATATTTTATAAATTATTTTCACTAACATGTTTATCTATATGTTTAGAAATTTCTCTCAAATGTTTATGATTTTTAGAGTTGATTTACTATTTTTAATTAATTTTATAAAATCAGATACGTAAAATTCCAGAATCTGTCATGCATGTTATAAGTCGACTTATGAAGTGTTGTGTAGTTAGATTGTTTTTTATCTGCTGAGTCAAGTTGTAATTCAAATGATTTAACTCATGTAAACATAAGTCGACTTATACGTATCATAAGTCGACTTATAATAGAGCCGTTGCACAGTAACGACTAGTTTCTAGATTTTATATTTTTTTAATGTTTTTATGGGTTTTTGTTGGTTTCTTGGGCTAGGTTGTTCTACCCTATACATACCCTCATTGCATTTACCATTCCTACTAATTAAGAAAATTTTAAAATAAAGTTTAGGGGTGTTTAAGTTTGTTTTAAGTGTGTTTTACAAAAGTTTCGGTGAAGTGGTTTTCACAAGAGCAAGAGGAGATTATTAATTCGTGTTTGGGCTTCAACCTCATCTCACTCTCTTGTTTTTCATTGGATAAGTTTTCTAAACTCAATCTCTAGATATTTTTACGTTTGATTATCATTTCTATAAGCTAGACTTTAATTGAGTTTATATTTTATTTTCACTCATTGTTTACACACACCCACTTGAGCTTAAGTATTTTCATACATAGTATAATTGGGGTTGTGAGTTTGTAATATTGAGTGTGGGCTTACTTTGAGTTCACATATATTGTAGAGAACAAACATTTTTCTTGTGCTTAATTATGAGATCACTTTGTAATACACAAGTACACCGAGAGAAGTGTGTGGTGAGAGTCGGGGTCTATTCCAAGAGGAGTGACGTCGGTAGTAAAGCCTAGAGAGAAGCTGCAAATCCGAGCACTTGAGGAAGGCGACACGGGCTAGGCTAACACTTAGAGGGTGTATTGTGTGATTGTATTTGTGTGAGTTGTGAAAATTTTTCGGTGAGCTAGAAAACCGATTGTGTGAGTTGTAAACGTTTTTGGTGATCATTGAAAACCGATTATGATAGTGGAGATTCTCCTCGAGAGTGAGGAACAGAGACGTAGGTCGAGGGTGACCGAACTCCATGATCATATTGTGTGTTTGCGTTTGTCACTATCTCATTTGCGTAATTGTTCATGTTTATATCGCCTGTGTTTTAATTATATATCCTTGCTCATCTATCTTGTTGTATATCATAATTGCTAGGATATTGTTAATAAGTTTTAATTTGGCATTAATATCAGATTACATTAGCATATACCATATTCACCCCCCCCTTCTAGGGTAATTTTACAAATATTTTAGGAAAATATTCATGCATATAACATTATATTATCATTCACTTCAATAGGAGGAAAAGTTGATACTTCCGTAAAAAATTGGCCAGGACCTTATGTTTTAGACTACATAGCCAGAATTACCATAGGATTGGAAGTTTGTTATCAACTCCAGTTTCTCTACCAAAATTTGCCTAGCTATACATTTATGATATGAAAAATGAAATATCATCCAGAATATGTGTTATTTGTTATGTATTACTTTTATATTTTAAATGGCGTTTATATATGACTTGACATGTTAATATAAGTATCATGTAATAAGATCATGTTAACTTCTGTAGAATAGTATTGGTTGTTATTACTTTGTCATTTACATGTTATACTTTGCATAACTTTGTTTTAAATTATATATATTTTTGTTCTCTGCTATTGATGTATTTATAAATACTTAAATTAATTATTATGAAAGAAACATTTTCTGCAGCTCTTCTGATCATTCTAGAGGGTTAGATTCTACAACTTCTGAGGTTGCTGTTCTTATTGTAGGAGATGTTGATAGCTTAAATGTCGATAGAGATATAATAATGGAGTCACAAAGTGATGAGCTTAAAAGAATCAATGAGCTACACCCATCTTATTTGCCAATGTAGTATCCTCTTTTGTTTCCCTATGGTGATGATTGTTATTGAGAGAATATTTTACATAGAGATTCAAATAGTGCTTCTCGAAAAAAAAATAGAGCTTACAATGAGAGATTTTTTTGCATTTAGACTTCAAAATAGAGATAACAAAGCACCTACAATTTTACTATCAAGGAGATTGTTGCAGCAGTTTATAGTAGATTCTTATACAATGATTGAGAGTAGAAGATTGGCATACATTAGGAATCATCAAAAGGAATTTAGGGCAGATATATACAAAGGTCTTATCGTAGTTGTTTTAAGGGGTGAAACTTGTTGGCCTTCTTGTTTTGATGATGTTTAACAAACAATTTATCACTAATGTTGTTTGTCTAGTATTTGTATTTTCGTATTTGTTGTAGACAAACAACGTAGTTGGAGGATGGATGGAATAGAGCTTCAATGATCATATCCAAAGGAGGTTGGCGGAATGTCGGTGAAGCCTTGCTATTCAAAGTTCAAGATCCAAGTTAAAGCTTCATCCGCGAGATTACCTAGAAGAGCTTATTGAAGATCAAGATCTAGCTTGGGTAATTTAGTTTAGGATTTATATTATGTGTGTTATATACTCTAAGCTCAATTATCTATACACACACATTTATTGGTTTCTTCGTATATATATATAGTCATATATATATATAAGTTTTGGTTTCTATGCATATATATAGTTATATATATACATACATATGTTTTGAGCTTTTATGGTTATATATATGAAATTCTATATTTCATGTTTTCTATTATGTTTTTGAAAACATTGCATAGAATATGCAATTTTGTGAAAATATTGTATTCTTAGTTTATAGACTTCAATATCAGTTTATACATGTTTTAATAAGTCTACAAAAACATTTCACAAAGTTTCAAAAGTTGGTTTATGTCAAAACATCAAAAATTCAAGTATCTCATATTTTCATGTTTTGGACTAGTTGGTAAAATGATGATATTTTTCATTTGGGAAGTCCTTTTTGATAACCAGTCATTGTAGCATGTTTATTATCATGTCTACAATCATTCCCCAAAGTTTTACATTTTTCTGAATTTATTTGATATTTTTAAACAGTGTTTTAAAATCAGCTTTGTTTTCTGAAATGTCTGTTTTCGGTCGACCGGTACGGTCGACCGGTCAATTGACCATTCGTCAGTATTTTTCCAGAGAATCGTCGGTCGACCGGTCCGGTCGACCGAGAGCTCAAATCGGTCGACCGACAAAATTTCCGGTCGACCGACGATGGTCCAGAACGTTTTCTTCGTGTTTTTGCTCTCATCGGTCGACCGACGGGATTTTCGGTCGACCGACAATATGACCGTTGGACTTCTAACGACTATTTCTGAGCTGGTTTTTCTGGGGGCCTTTTTGGTCATTTTGTTTGGGTTTTTGGCTGAGATTTCAAGTGGGTATAAATACCCCATTGCTGGTCTCTTTTTTTTTATCTAAGAGAGTTTTTTTAACCAAGTTTAAAAGAGTTTTAACAAGGGTTTTAGTTTGGTTTATAATTTTGGGTTGTGAGATTAGTGACTTAGAGTTGTGCTTAATTGAGTTCTCACCTTGTTTAGAGAACAAATCATTTGATTTATATTGTGCTTATTGTGAGGATTCACTTGTAATACACTTGTACACCGAGAGAAGTGTGTGGTGAGAGACGGGGTCGAATCCAAGAGGAGTGGCGTCGGTTGACGTGCCTAGGGAGAGGTTGTAACCGAGCACTTGAGGAGGAGGACACGGGCTAGGACCAACACTTAGTGTGTGAGGTGTGATTACATAGTGATTGTATTGTGAGGTGTAAACGTTGTTCGGGTGAACGTAGAAAACCCGGTTGTGATAGTGGAGATCTCCTCGAGGTGAGGAGCGGGGACGTAGGTCGTGGGGACCGAACCTCGTAAACATATCGTTTTGTTTGTGATTGCATTGGCGTTCTTATTCTTGTTTTCATATCTTATATCGCCTTTGTGTATTGCTCATCATATTACCCTATCACTTGTGTAGATTGTTTATTTTACCCTTGTGTTAGTTCATATATCCTTGTAATATCTCATTGATAGGATATATTCATTTGTTCATATTGCTTATCCTAGCTTACATATCTTGTTGTATTTTATATTTGCTAGGATAACTTATTAATTAGTTTTAATTGGCATTAAATCGGATTAGATTAGCATAAGACCCTAATCACCCCCCCTCTAGGGTCTAACAAAACTAATCCGGCATCTCGAGGGAAGTGCATTATCTTACCATCCTCATGCACTACTTGTGGTGCATGATACATGATACAAAATTATCAAGGTGCTATGGCTATTTGCAAGTGGGCTGGATATTTGGATTTGTTTGTTACTTTCACATGTAATCCAAAATGGTCAGAGATTAGTAAGATTTGTAAAAATCAATGTTTGCAATCTAAAGGATGGACTTGACATTGTTTGTCGAGTCTTCAAACTAAAACTTGGCCAACTTATTTATGATCTGAAGCATCACAATTTGTTTGGTTCTGCCAAAGCTGGTATGAGAACTTATTATTTTGAATATATATGTTATATGTTATTCTTTCCTCATGAAGAATTATACATAAGCTACTTTTTGAAAGTGATTTGTTTATTATTATATCTATTTATAACAAAATTGCATGAAATTGACTAATATACATTCCATGCCATGTGAGTCATAATATTTAATTTTTTTGAAGTTAATTATAAGAATAGCTATTACGTTAAGACTATAATTATGTACCTTTAAATATGTATATAAATTTGATGACATTATATAGTTTTACTTAAGTTATCATTTTGTGCTTTTACATTGAATTAATTTTAGTTCTATTTGATAATGAAATCAAAATTTCTTCTCTTTTTGTGCTTTTACATTGAATTGGATTTTAGTTCCTTTTGTTACTGAATTCAAAATTTCATGTGGCATTTGTAAATATGGTTGAATTTCAAAAAAGAGATTTGACGCATGCTCATATTCTACTATTCTTAGTTCCATAAGACAAGTATCCTACTGATGTAGACATAGATAAGATTACTTCTGCTAAAATTCTAGATAAAGAATTAAATTTTCAATTGTATGAGTGTGTGAAAAATTATATGATTCATGGTCTATGTGGCCACTCCAATAAACATTCTCTATGCATGAAGGATGACAAATGTCCTAAGCATTTCCCAAAAAAGTTTGTTCAAAGAGTCACTGGAGATAATGATGGTTATCTAGTGTATAGAAGAAGGGATGATAGTAGGATTATCAACAAGAATGGTGTCAATCTTGATTTTTTTTGTTGCTTCATATAGTCCTAAACTTCTCATTAAGTACTAGGTGCATTTTAATGTTAAATGGTGCAACCAATCGAGATCCATCGAATACTTATTTAAAACATAAACAAAGGGCATGATCACGTCTCTACAACACTGTATCAAAGCTTTACAAGTGGTGAGGATCAAATAGTTGATGAAATCAAAACGTATTATGATTACTGTAGGCTGTCTAAAAATCACTACAGATAGCTTATCCCCATCAAACACCAATGATGGAAGTTACAATCTGACGACTTCCAGAAGGCTACAATTTGAAGACTTTCACGTAGAAGGTTACAATCTGACGACCTTCACAACAACTAATGAAAGATCTAATTCAACAGCCTTCACAATCAACATCTGGAGTTGCAATCTGATGACTCTCATATTTTCAAGGAGCTAAGACGAAGGTTACAAGGTGACGATCTTTGTAACGCTCTAGAGACTACAAATTGACGGTCTCTTCATATTAAAACACAGATATCTCTCAAACCGTAAGGAATTTGGCAAAACTGATAGAACAAACCAAACCCTATAGGGTTGGTTTGGTCGGCTCCGTCTCGTCGAGATAGCTGATTTTCATATATAATTCGTCTAATTCCGACTTACGGTTTGAAAGTTATGACCTGTTCTTCGCAGCAAGTTATGTTCTGAAGTCCGTCTGCAAGATTGGACTTCGTCTAAACATTGGACTTAGCCTGAAGTTCGCCGAGCCCACCTAAGGCTCACCTCTGCATCCAAGATTCAAAACATAGAGGTCATGCCCGTGTTTTAAACTCAAAACACAGAGGTCGTGGCTGCGTTCCTGATTCAAAACGTAGAGGTCGTGGCTGCGTTCCAAATTCAAAACGCAGAGGTCGTGGCTACGTTCCAAACTCGAAATGCAGAGGCCGTGGCTACATTCCAGAGTCAAAGCGCAGAGTCCATGCAGAACCCAACTCTACGTCTCAGGTTCGAAACGCAGAGTTCATCTCTGTGTTCCAACTCTGCGTCTCAGGTCCAAAACGCAGAGTTCATCTCTATGTTCCAACTCTGCGTCTCAAGTCCAAAACGCAAAGTTCATCTCTGTGTTCTAACTCTGCGTCTCAGGTCCAAAATGCAGAGTTCATTTCTGCGTCCCAACTCTGCGTTTCAGATTTACAACGCATTGCGGCCTGTGCGTTCAGCCACCCAACATAGGCCCAACTCTGTGTTTTTAGTCTAAAACGCAGAGTTTGGGCCCAGAACGCCATTTTCGATGTTTGACTTGTTCAAACACGAACCGAACAGTTCCAGGAACCGTTTCCCCCCATAATTTGAGGGATTTCCTCCCCACTTAGGAGCAGATTAAGGGGGTAGTTACCACCCTTAATCCCCTATAAATACCAGAAACTCAATTGAGTTAAAGGATCAGCTTTTTGCATCAAAAACAGATCGCAAAAGGAGAGATCGGCAACCTCTTGAGCAGATCATCTTCGATCTGGAGATTTTCTCGATCTGGAGATCAAAAAAGGGGGGGGGGGGTCTTCGCTCAATCTCTGGAGCATTCCTTGGGAGCTTCATCCTTGGCTTATTAGCGCGATTTTCAGTTCAAATCAACTCTGTTACAGAGTTTAAACTCGTTCTGAGTTTCTAAACTCGATCTGAGTTATCAACTCGTCCAGAGTTTCAAACTTGCTTTGCGAGTTCTCCACAGCGTCAAATCGTGAGGAGGAGATATCGTTCTAGTGAATCAAGACGTGCAGATCGTCAACGGAGAGCAAACTCAACGCGAGCATTCGAGGGAGGCACTCCATCACCACCGTGAAGAACCCATAATTAAACAAAGGGGAGAATCCAGATCATTCTCCTCTCTTTTGTAATAAGGAAATCCAATTGTAATCGAGATTGAGAGAGTTGTAATCATTCTTTTTCTAAGCAGTTAGAGAGAATAAATCAAATACGATTCTTTCATTATTTCTTTTATTATAAATTTTTCCACAAACAAAAGATGGCGACTCTGCTGGGGACTAGCTTCTCTGATGAAGAAGTGGTGGTGCAATCCGACATCAAGCTCGCTGGAACAACGGTCGAAACTCTTATGGTAGAGTTTGATCAAGCCAAGTTTGAGAAGGCCCTCTCCTCCGGATCCCTTAGCCCCAAGGCTATGCGCAAGATCCACAAAGTTTCCGAGGAGACTAGAGCTCCAGTTGTGGCCAACTCATCTAAAGACTATCTCCCATGGGGGTTGCACTGTTCATACAATCCCCTCTTTAAAGGAGAAGACTCGACTTCGGCACAACTCCAAAAAAGCCGATCCTCCAATAAACGCGAACTCCTCGTTTGCAAGCCTCAACATGAGCTCTGCATAAGCCAAGCTAAACGCAACCCTCAAGTGTACGTTTCCCAGATAGAACGTAACCTTCAGAGGCGCGTTCCAACATCAAAACGCAGACCTTAAAACTGCGTTGATCTGGCTGAACGCAACTCTCAAGAGTGCGTCCCAGAACCAAAACGCGGCCCTCAGAGGCGCGTTCTAATATCAAAACGCAGACCTCAAAACTGCGTTGATCTGGCTGAACTCAACTCTCAGGAGTACGTCCCAAAACCAAAACGCAACTCTCAAGAGTGCGTTCTAACATTTAAACGCAGACATCAAACCTGTGTTGATCTGGCTGAATGCAACTCTCATGAGTGCGTCCCAGAACCAAAACACAACTCTCAGGAGTGCGTTTCACAAACTGAACGCAACTCTCAGGAGTGTGTTTTAGAATTCGAACGCATATCGCAGGACTGCGTTTCACTAGCAAAACACAGACTTTGGTCTTGCGTTAATCAAGCTAAACACGACCCTCGTGTTCCTTCTTTGGAACACGATGTGATTCGTCGTGTTCAAAATGATCAACATGGATTTAAAATTCATATTTGCCAAGAACCAGTCCCATCCTTTAACGGACAGGGGGTTCCATCTCTACCCTCACGCTCTGTGAGAGGTGCCAAGGAGACTAAAGCTCCAAAATGGCTGTCGATGTTCAACCGACCGACGAACGTCGTTTTGCTCAATAATCGACGACATTCTCACAGGAAGAAGACTTTAGAGGATGAATACCTTGGAGTCACTTCTAACATGGTTGGCAGAGGGAGATCACTAACGAGTTTGAAGGAATCTACCAACGAGTTTGAAGGAATCTACCAATGTACTCGGACTCGAACAGGAGCCATTTCTCCTATCAACTATCGGAGTTTAGCCAGAGAAACTAATTCCGATGACGAACACTCAGCCATTACGGAGTCCCAATCATCAAGCTCTTTCGTTGGGCATTAGAGCTTCGCCCACATGGCAGAACATTCTGAAGATCTTTCAAAGAGGGTTGATGAGCAGGAGGCTATGCTCAAATCACAGCAGAAGACCCTCGATGAACTCCTGGCCCTGTTGACTCAAATCGTCGGGCTATGCTCAAATCACAGCAGAAGACCCTCGATGAACTCCTGGCCCTGTTGACTCAAATCGTCGCAGACAATGCCAAATCTCAGAAGACAGATTCGCCACTTAGGCAACAATCTTCCCGGAGAGGAAAAGCGTCATCATCCCGACCTCACACAAGCAAAGGGAAGGGAAAAGTGGTTGATGATGCGGCTTCTGACCAAGAAGCCCACAGCCTGGAATCTTCCTCTAATGAAGGAAGAGAGACGAAAAACGAGCAAAATCTCCAATCTGCCAAAATGGAAGAATTGGAAGCCCGCCTCAATGCCATTGCCAACAGAAAATCTCCAATCTGCCAAAATGGAAGAATTGGAAGCCCGCCTCAATGCCATTGCCAACAGAAGCGAGCTTCAAGACGAGGGAGTTATCAGACCCTATCCTGCCGAATGGGATGCAACCCCTTATCCTCCAAAGTTTGAAGTCCCGACGTTACAAACTTTTGACGACAAGGGATCACCGAATCAACATATCTATCATTTCAAGTCACAGACTGGGAATGTGATATCAAACGATGCCATACTGGCTCGATTGTTCATTGGCACCCTCAAGGGAGTTACCTTCGAATGGTTCAGGAAACTGCCTGCGGGCTGTATCCAAAAGTGGGCGGATCTAGAGAGACTCTTCCTGTCAAGATTCTTTGAAGAGGATACAGAAGTCTCCATCCAGACCCTTCTCTCTACTACGGGATGTATCCAAAAGTGGGCGGATCTAGAGAGACTATTCCTGTCAAGATTCTTTGAAGAGGATACATAAGTCTCTATCCATACCCTTCTCACCACTAAGCAGAAGAAGAGGGAGTCCGTCAAAGCCTTCGTCAAAAGGTTTCGAAACATGGCTCTGCGATGTCCGACAGGTATGACACAGTCTACCCTAGTGCAGACCTGTCGACACAATTTGCAAACCGACCTCCTAGCCCAAATAGGAGTTGCAGAATGCCGTTCCTGGAGACAACTAATCTCTCAAGGCGAACAGGCTCAAAAGATTATTATCAGGATCAAAACTAAAGAACAAAGTAGGCAGGATCCACCTGAGCAATCGGACCAAGCTCAATCTTCTCAGTCAGAAGGGGAAGATACTACGGCCACTGAAGCCAATCCTCTTCAGTAGGATGTTAGGTCCAATAACTATCATGTTAATAGTAAGCTCTGATAGTCTAACTCATTAGATAGTGGCCTACTAGGCGATGTGTCATGTCTACTCCTTTTCCCCCCTGCACTTGTTCAAGACTGGGGGTTGGTTTATTTGTAGTTAATTGGATTATGAATAATAAATTTTTCTGAGTTGTCACGTTCAATAAAATACCTCTGTGAACCACGAAATCCACAAAAACTATCACGTTAACAGTTACCTCTGATAGTCAAACTCATCAGATAATGGCCTACCAGGTGATGTACCTCTATTCCGACTTCATGGATAGTGCCTCACTAGGTGATGTGCCTTGTCTACCTCTTTTTATTCCCCTGCTAAGTCTTAATCAAGACTGGGGGTTGGTTACTTGGAATCCACTGGATTAAGAGTAACGAATCTTTCACATCGTCGAGTTAACATTATACTTCTGACGATTATCACTCTCACGGAGTATGAATTCAGTTTGCATCACTCCTAATTTGTCATGTTAACACTACACCTCTGACAATCAACTTATCAATCCTCGTCAATAGGATGATAAGTCCAAAAAGTTGCTCCAATCGCAACACATTCCTGTCACGTTAATATCACACCTCTGACAATCAACTTATCAATCCTCGTCAATAGGATGATAAGTCTACAAAGTTGCTCCGATCGCAACACAAAAATCCCGTCACGTTAACACTAAACCTTTGACAAATTCACTTATCAATCCTCGTCAATAGGATGATAAGTCTACAAAGTTGCTCCAATCGCAACACAATTGCTCCAATCGCAACACAAATCCTGTCACGTTAATATCACACCTCTGACAATCAACTTATCAATCCTCGTCAATAGGATGATAAGTCTACCTGACAATCAACTTATCAATCCTCGTCAATAGGATGATAAGTCTACAAAGTTGCTCTCATCACAACACATTCTTGTCATGTTAACACTACACCTCTGACAATCAACTTATCAATCCTCGTCAATAGGATGATAAGTCCAAAAAGTTGCTCCAATCGCAACACATTCTTGTCACGTTAATATCACACCTCTGACAATTAACTTATCAATCCTCGTCAATAGGATGATAAGTCTATAAAGTTACTCCGATCACAACACAAAAATCCCGTCACGTTAACACTAAACCTCTGACAAATTCACTTATCAATCCTCGTCAATAGGATGATAAGTCTACAAAGTTGCTCCAATCGCAACAAAAATCCTGTCACGTTAATATCACATCTCTGACAATCAACTTATCAATCCTCGTCAATAGGATGATAAGTCTATAAAGTTGCTGCGACCGCAACACAAAAATCCTGTCACGTTAACACTAAACCTCTGACAAATTCACTTATCAATCCTCGTCAATAGGATGATAAGTCTACAAAGTTGCTCTAATCACAATACAAATCCTGTCACGTTAATATCACACCTCTGACAATCAACTTATCAATCCTCGTCAATAGGAAGATAAGTCTACAAAGTTGCTCTCATCGCAACACATTCTTGTCATGTTAACACTACACCTCTGACAATCAACTTATCAATCCTCGTCAATTGGATGATAAGTCCAAAAAGTTGCTCCTATCGTAACACATTCCTGTCACGTTAATATCATACCTCTGACAATCAACTTATCAATCCTTGTCAATATGATGATAAGTTTACAAAGTTGCTCCGATCGCAACACAAAAATCCTGTCACGTTAACACTAAACCTCTGACAAATTCACTTATCAATCCTCGTCAATAGGATGATAAGTCTACAAAGTTGCTTCAATCGCAACACAAATCCTGTCACATTAATATCACACCTATGACAATCAACTTATCAATCCTTGTCAATAGGATGATAAGTCTACAAAGTTGCTCTCATCACAACACAATCTTGTCACGTTAACATCATACCTCTGACAATTCACTTATCAATCCTCGTTAATAGGATGATAAGTCTACAAAGTTGCTCCAATCGCAACACAAATCCTGTCACGTTAATATCACACCTCTGACAATCAACTTATCAATCCTCGTCAATAGGATGATAAGTCTACAAAGTTGCTCTCATCGCAATACATTCTTATCATGTTAACACTACACCTCTGATAATCAACTTATCAATCCTCGTCAATAGGATGATAAGTCTAAAAAGTTGCTCCAATCGCAACACATTCCTGTCACATTAATATCACACCTCTGACAATCAACTTATCAATCCTCGTCAATAGGATGATAAGTCTACAAAGTTGCTTCGATCGCAACACAAAAAACCTGTCACGTTAACACTAAACCCCTGACAAATTCACTTATCAATCCTCGTCAATAGGATGATAAGTCTACAAAGTTGCTCAAATCGCAACACAAATCCTGTCACGTTAATATCACACATCTGACAATCAACTTATCAATCCTCGTCAATAGGATGATAAGTCTACAAAGTTGCTCCGATCGCAACACAAAAATCCTGTCACGTTAACACTAAACCTCTAACAAATTCACTTATCAATCCTCGTCAATAGGATGATAAGTCTACAAAGTTGCTCCAATCGCAACACAAATCCTGTCACGTTAATATCACACCTCTGGCAATCAACTTATCAATCCTCGTCAATAGGATGATAAGTCTACAAAGTTTCTCTCATCGCAACACATTCTTGTCATGTTAACACTACACCTCTGACAATCAACTTATCAATCCTCGTCAATAGGATGATAAGTCCAAAAAGTTGCTCCAATCGCAACACATTCCTGTCACGTTAATATCACACCTCTAACAATCAACTTATCAATCCTCGTCAATAGGATGATAAGTCTACAAAGTTGTTCCGATCGCAACACAAAAATCCCGTCACGTTAACACTAAACCTCTGACAAATTCACTTATCAATCCTCGTCAATAGGATGATAAGTCTACAAAGTTGCTCCAATCGCAACACAAATCCTGTCACGTTAATATCACACCTCTGACAATCAACTTATCAATCCTCGTCAATAGGATGATAAGTCTACAAAGTTTTTCTCATCACAACACAATCTTATCACGTTAACATCATACCTCTGACAATTCACTTTTTAATCCTCGTTAATAGGATGATAAGTCCACAAAGTTTCTCTAATCGCAACACATTCTTGTCACGTTAATAAGTCCCCAAAATTGCTCGGATCGCAACAAATTCTTGTCATGTTAACACTACACCTCTGACAATCAACTTATCAATCCTCTTCAACAGGATGATAAGTCCCCAAAGTTGCTCTGATCGTAACAAATTCTTGTCAAGTTAACATCACACCTCTGACAATATAATCCACTTATCGACTCTCTTTAGTAGAGCGATAGGTCCACAAACCAGTCAAGTTAACATCACACCTCTGACAACCAAACCAACTTATCGACTCTCTTCAATAGAGCGATAGGTCTATAAAATACTGTTAGGTTAACATCCCACCTCTAACAGCCAAACCCCCAATGAACTTGTTAATCCTTTTTCAACAAGAATAGCAAGTTTTCATTATAAAATCCCTAGTGGATTAAATATTTTCTGAAATTATCCTAGTGATAATAAATAAAATTTCTAAATTTCACTCTAAGTGGAAATTCATGCCAAGTTAATATTACACCTCTGGCGCTTCTAACTTTCTTTCAGTGTTTTAAGTAACACAGGAAGAAATAATGACGTATTCAATATCGTAGCAGGTCGTTATTAATAACGCCAAAATCCATGCCTTACACGCATGAGGAACTTTATCCCAAATCCAAAGTAGGGATAAGTCTACGCCTAACACGCGTTGCCGGTTAATCTTTTGCCGTGAAAAAGATATCAAAATCCATGCCTCACACGCATGGGGGACTTTATCTCGATCCCTAATTAGGGATAAGTCAACGCCAAACACGCGTTGCCAGTTAGTCTTTCACCGTAAAAAGGACAAAAGTCTATGTATTCAACATCGTAGCAGGTTGTTATTAATAACGCCAAAATCCATGCCTTACACGCATGGGGAAATTTATCCCGAATCCTAAGTAGGGATAAGTCAACGCCTAACACGCGTTGCCGGTTAGTCTTTTTCCTTAAAAATAACAAAGTCTATGTATTCAAAATCATAGCATCAAGTCTAAGAGGGTTCATTCTCTTAGCACAACGTTACATGTGAAACGAATTCAAATAATTCACATGCTAGCCCGACTCAAACGGTAGTCGGTAAAGGCTCATCAAATCCGTTGATGGCTGAGGATTTGCCAAAAATCCTATGACTATTTTCGAGCCCATTAGTTGAATGGATGTGAGCCATGATATGACGTTTGAGAGCTTCTGCTCATGAGTGGCTTGTACCGTCGCTAAGGTTTCTCTTCGAAGCTCATCGTTTGAGAGCTTCTGCTCATGAGTGGCTTGTACCGTCGCTAAGGTTTCTCTTCGAAGCTCATCCTCACTCAGGTCCTGCATGTCAAATCTCTTCAACCAAGATGCCTTTGAAGCGGGTGCAGAGAACAAATCCTTTGTGATAAGGAATCAACAGCTCCAAGATTAGATCAGAGTTAAGATCCAAAGTATTCCGAAAATTCGTCCCAATCAACCGCGAACTTTCGAAAACTTTGGAGGGGGTTCTGTAGGCTGTCTAAAAATCACTACAGATAGCTTATCCCTATCAAACACCAATGATGGAAGTTACAATCTGACGACTTCCAGAAGGCTACAATTTGAAGACTTTCACGTAAAAGGTTACAATCTGACGACCTTCACAACAACTAATGAAAGCTCTAATTCAACAGCCTTCACAATCAACATCTGGAGTTGCAATCTGATGACTCTCATATTTTCAAGGAGCCAAGACGAAGGTTACAAGGTGATGATCTTTGCAACGCTCTAGAGACTACAAATTGACGGTTTCTTCATATTAAAACACAGATATCTCTCAAACCGTAAGGAATTTGGCAAAACTGACGGAACAAACCGAACCCTATGGGGTAGGTTTGGTCGGCTCCGTCTCGTCGAGATAGTCGATTTTCATATATAATTCGTCCAATTCCGACTTACGGTTTGAAAGTTATGACCTGTTCTTCGCAGCAAGTTATGTTCTGAAGTTCGTCTGCAAGATTGGACTTCGTCTGAACATTGGACTTAGCCTGAAGTTCGCCGAGCCCACCTAAGGCTCACCTCTGCATCCAAGATTCAAAACGCAGATGTCATGCCCGCGTTTTAAACTCAAAACGCAGAGGTCGTGGCTGCGTTCCAGATTCAAAACGTAGAGGTCGTGGCTGCGTTCCAAATTCAAAACGCAGAGGTCGTGACTGCGTTCCAAACTCGAAACGCAGAGGGCATGGCTACATTCCAGAGTCAAAGTGCAGAGTCCATGCAGAACCCAACTCTGCGTCTCAGGTTCAAAACGCAGAGTTCATCTCTGTGTTCCAACTCTGCGTCTCAGGTCCAAAACACAGAGTTCATCTCTATGTTCCAACTCTGCGTCTCAAGTCCAAAACGTAAAGTTCATCTCTGTGTTCTAACTCTGCGTCTCAGGTCCAAAACTCAGAGTTCATTTCTGCGTCCCAACTCTGCGTTTCAGATTTACAACGCATTGCGGCCTGTGCGTTCAGCCACCCAACATAGGCCCAACTCTGCGTTTTTAGTCTAAAACGCAGAGTTCGGGCCCGGAACGCCATTTTCGACGTTTGTCTTGTTCAAACACGAACCGAACAGTTCCAGGAACCGTTTTCCCCCCATGATTTGAGGGATTTCCGCCCCACTTAGGAGCAGATTAAGGGGGTAGTTACCACCCTTAATCCCTTATAAATACCAGAAACTCAATTGAGTTAAGGGATCGACTTTTTACATCAAAAAACAAATCGCAAAAGGAGAGATCGGCAACCTCTTGAGCAGATCATCTTCGGATCTTGGAGATTTCTCAGATCTGGAGATCAGAAAAGGGGGGTCTTCGCTCAATCTCTGGAGCATTCCTTGGAGCTTTCATCCCTAGCTTATTAACCGATTTTCGGTTCAAATCAACTCTGTTATAGAGTTTAAACTCGTTCCGAGTTTCTAAACTCGATCTGAGTTATCAACTCGTCCAGAGTTTCAAACTTGCTTTGTGAGTTCTCCACAGCGTCAAATCGTGAGGAGGAGATACGTTCTAGTGAATCAAGACGTGCGGATCGTCAACGGAGAGCAAACTCAACGCGAGCATTCGAGGGAGGCACTCCATCGCCACCGTGAAGAACCCAGAATTAAACAAAGGGGAGAATCCAGATCATTCTCCTCTCTTTTGTAATCAGGAAATCCAATTGTAATCGAGATTGAGAGAGTTGTAATTATTCTTTTTCTAAGCAGTTAGAGAGAATAAATCAAATACAATTCTTTCATTATTTCTTTTATTACAATTTTTTCCACAAACAATTACAGATATATTTCTCCATGTGACGTAACATGGAGAATATTTGGCTATGAAATTCATAAATTTTATTTTTTGAATGAACAATATGTTATCTATGAAGACAATGATCCAATTGACGAAGTAATCAGTAGACCTTTCATTGAACAGACAATATTTTTAGCTTGGATGGAAGCAAACAATGTGTATCCTAAAGCTAGACTTCTAACGTACAATGAGTTTCCTATGAAGCTTGTATGGAAAAGTAAATTACATGAATGGAAACCATGGAAATGCAGATTTGCGATTGGGAGGCTTTATTATATACCTTCAAGTTGTGGAGAACTATACTATTTGCAAATTCATCTCAAATGCTATAAAGATATTTGGATGGTTGACGGTGTTGTCTATCCCACATTTAAAGAAGCTTGCTATGCTTTGGGTTTACTTGATAATGACAAGGAATACATTGATAGGATTATAGAAGCATCCTTCTGAGATTTTAGACAACTTTTAAGAAGTTTATTTGCAACTTATATCATGTCCAATTTTTTGTCTAGACCTGAATTTGTATGAGAGAAGACTTTGCACTTAATTGTAGAAGACATTCTATATAAACAAAGAAAATTGCTACAATATATAGGTAATCTTTTTCAACTTAATTTTCCCCTTTTCATTTAATAGTATGCAAGAACATATATGCTATATGCCATTTTTTCCATGTTTATTACAATGTTTTTATCTTATAACATTTCAGTTAATATACTCATTATTATTGAAAATATTTTGTAAGAACAAGTTATAACTTCAATTATGTCAGTTTATTCGATAAGTTGATTCTAATGTAAAACTATGTTTCTGTGATGATTATTCTATTCTCTTATTGTTTCATGTTTTATAATTTTAAGATTCTTGCTTTTATTCATCGTTTTTGTGTTCTTTGACAACTTTGAATATATTATTCAATCATATGTTATAAGTCTTTCTAATTTTTTTTCCTATTGCTTACTAGATTTGCAAGTAAATGATGACCATCTAAAGAGTTTAGCTCTTACAGAAATATAAAAGATTTTTTGGGGAAATGCTAAGACTTTGGGTGATTATTCTCCACTTCCTTTTTCAGAAAGCATCAATCTCTCTGATTTACGGAAAAAGCTCATCCAAGATGAGTTAAACTTCAATAAGGAGTCTCTGGAAATTGAACATAATGAACTTCTAAACAACTTAACTAATGAATAGAAACATGTATTTGATTACTCCTATTAATGTTGTTTTTCAGAATAATTGTGGAGTTTATTTACCTTTATGGATATGGCGGTACTGGAAAACCATATATATGGAGAACATTAACTTCTAGCTTACATTCAAAAGGTGAGATTGTACTTACTGCAACTTCAAGTGGTATTGTTTCGCTTCTGTTGCATAATGGACGGACTACTCACTCAAGATTTGGTATCCTGATAATCACATTTTTATTATAATTTTATACCCTCATTATTTATTTTACATGAATAAATATACTACTAATAATTGTTTTTATCTTAATTTCTAGGTTAATGAAGAAATAATGAATTAAAGGCCAAAAGACTCTAACTTCCTCATTTTGTAACTTTTATTGAAGCCCAGGGCCAAGCCAAGAAGCCTATAGAAGCCGGAGATAACAAAAATCCAATATGAAAAGAAATTATATTCAAGATGGTTGGCCGTAAAGAAATAATGATATCTCCTAATCTGGAAGGTGAAATTTAACATATAATCTATAAAAATCGCTTATCTCGACAAGACGAAGCCATTTATCAAGTCATATCCCATTGTCTATAACTAAAGATTGAACATGCAACATAATGCAAGGTTGTCCTCTAGCTGAGCTATTAGGTAAAACAAAGCTCATCATTGAGGATGAAGCACCTATGGTCCATAAGTTTTATTTTGAAGCTCTTAATGGAACTTTAAGAGATGTGCTCAAATTTTTAAATCCCGGCTAAAAACCCATATTGGTATTTTAATTCAACCTCATTTACCAAGAATGTATTTTAATTAGGCAAACATGCTTTAAGATATTTTAATTGACTCAAATTACCAACAAGACCCTTTTTCTCGTCGGCGACCACTTTTCCAGCGAGTGCTCATCACGTGCGTTGCACGTGATGACTTAAAATGTTATTAAGCAGCTGATGTGGCACTGTTTACTAATGTGGACAAGTTTATTGGTGGGAATGAACCCTCTAAAACTCCCAATTCACCAAAATAGGACAGATTTGCCCTTTTATTTCAGAATTTGAATAGTTAGGGAGAGTGAGAAGGTGATTTTCGGAGATTGATTGTAGGGATTCCATCACACAGTGTTCCTCAGTTGATGCCGAAGCTTCCAATCAGAGGACAATGACTTGGGAAGTGATTGAAGCCGATGCGAAGGTTTGGTAAAATTAGGGTTTTCACAGTTGGGCTTTTTTTTCCAATAAATAGGGTTGAATTTGGGCACATTTGGGTTTTCACAGTTGGGGTCTTTTGTGCTGTTACTGTGATTTTTTAGGCACATTTATATGCAAATTATATTTGATTCTCTTTTTTCGTAAATTATGCAGATGGCTATGTAAATTATAATTAAATATAGACATGGGGTTCATTTGACTTCGGAAGTAATGTGGTGTACATTGGTGGTTCATTTGATGTTCAGTTTTGTGATGCACAAGATATTTCATTAGAACAATTGAAGATTAGTGTAGAAGAATATGGTTATAACAATATCGGGATGTTGTATTATGCTATTCCTAGTGTAGGACTGGCTAGTGGAGGTTTAAAGCCTCTAAATTCAGACCACTATTCCTAGTGTAGGACTGGCTAGTGGAGGTTTAAAGCCTCTAAATTCAGACCAAGATCTTGCAGAAACTATTGAGCATGCATTGAGGGACAGAGCGATAGAAATCTATGCAAAACACAATGTTGACATACCAGTAGAAGTGCGTCTCCCTATTGAAGGTGCTACTTCAATTGCTACATCTCCTAAAAGAAAAATTCCTATGACTAAGAGAAAGAAGTTAACACCAAAAAAAAAGAATAAATGTAAAAGAGGGCCAAGGGAGTGTTTCAAGCCCTACTATTTCACCACTGCCCATTCCCTCCAAATCACCACTGCCTATTCCCTCCAATTCACCCCTTCACAAAGCTGCACAAACATCATCTAGTGATGATTATGATGACTCAATGAAGGATGAAAATTTCAGAATTGATCCCACAGAGCCATTGTATGATGATAATGGTGAAGGTGATGAATTATTTGATGAGTTTAGTGCAAGGAATAGATAAAGAAAGGGAAAGAAAATAATAAAGACTGATAAGAATGTAGATGAAAGTGTTGGAGGGGGAATTGCTATAAGAGTAGGGGTTTCAAATGTTGATGATGGTGGAGATGTAGACTCGGCAGAATCTGAAGATAGTGAGACTCGTAAGACAGTAGGAAGTGATGATGATGAGTGGTTGGAAATAAGGCAAAAAAATAAGAAAATTTTAGAGGAGGAGAAGGGTAGAATAGCATTTAATGCTAGGGCAAGATTGGTAGATGATTTAGATGGGCCCCCTCCTACAGTTGTAGTCCCATCCAGTGTACCACAACCTGAATCACAACCACAACAAGTTAATGAAGCCAACACTAGTTCCATCCCTATTCATGATACAAATTCAACCATCAACCAAGCACATAGTGCAGAAGTGCAAATGTCAGAGAATCTATTTGTGGGATTGAATGTAGGAGGTCCAAAATATAGAAGCACAATTCCTAAAGCTCAAAACTGGCCTAGTTTTTGGACAACTTATGAAGGAGGCTATCAGAGTGATCAAAGAAGCAGTAATGATGAAGGACCATTCTTTGACAGTGATCATGAAGCACCTGAGACCAATATGAAAAAGAAAAAAAAAGGAAGAGTGAACTACAAGTATTTCAATGAGAGATTGGATATGAAAGCTGTGTATTTTGAGCCAGGTATGCACTGCATTTATTATTTCATTGTTTTGTCTTAATTATAAGTATACATCATTGCTCTACTAATTGTTTGTGTTTAATTTCTTTTTCAGAGTTGAAGTTTACTTCTAGGAATGTCTTAAAGGAGGCTATTCTAAATTATTATATTCAAAGGCGCTATGATCTAGTGTACATGAAGAATGATCATAAGAGGATTCACCTTGGCTGTTCATTTTGCTTTTGGGAGATGACTGCTGGTCCAGATTGTCATGAGGCTGGTGTTTGGTAAATAAAATTTATTAATCATGATCATACTTGCAACAGGACTTTTAAAAATAGATTAATAACTGATAACTGGATTGCACATGTTTATCTTGATAAAATTCTCAGGGATCCAAAGATGAAGCCAAGCAACATTTTATCTGACATTTATGAGCTTTTTCAAATTAATGTGACATTGAAAAAATGTAGGAGGGGGAAGGAGAAAGCTCTAAATGCAGTCCAAGGATTAATGCAAAGACAATATGGTTTGTTAAAACCTTACATGAAAGAACTAATGAGGTCAAATCCAGGAACCACTTGTATTCTGAAGGTAGCTGAGGGAGATCCAGGACAACCAAGCACATTTCTTGATTTTATGTTTGTTTTAAGGCATTGAAGATGGGTTTCACTTTGGAGTGTAGAAGAATATTTGGTCTTGATGGTTGTTTTTTGAAACATGCTTGTGGAGGGAAATTACTTTGTGCAGTGGGGAGGGATGGTAATAACCAAATGTGTCCCATAGCATGGGTAGTGGTTGAGAGGGAGACAAAGAACTCATGGCAATGGTTCCTAAGAATATTGACTGTGGATCTAAACATGAATGATGGTAGTGGTTGGACAGTTATTTCAGACCAACAATAGGTTTGTTCAATATTATCCTTAATTTCATTTTTCTTTCATTAACTCATTGTGATTAACTATGTATGCATTTTAGGGATTGGTTCTAGCTATACATGAAGAGTGGCTAGAAGTTGAGCATAGGCAATGTGCTAGGCACATTTATTCTAATTGGAGGAAAACTCATAGTGGGAGGGTCCTTCAAAGTCAATTCTGGAAATGTGTTAAAGCCACCTCTATGCACATTTTTGCAATTGAAGCTACCAAGCTAAGGAAAATTTCAGAGCAAGCTTATGAAGACTTCATGGCTAGAGACCCTCACACATTCTGTAAGTCTCATTTCAAATGTCATAGTAAGTGTGATGTTGTAGACAACAACATGGCCGAAACATTCAACTCTTTTATATTACTTGCAAGATATACACCTATAGTGTCCATGTTAGAGGATATTAGATTATCTATAATAGATAGAATGCAAGAGAAAAAGAAACTTGTATGTAAATTTGTGGGGGGAGTTGCACCTAGAATTCATAAGAAGTTGAAGGAAGCATATGAGGAGCAAGTTCATTGCCGGCACCATTGGAATGGGGATTTAAATGAAACTGGTTTTGAGATAATCCATAGAGGGCAAAGTCACGCAGTAGATTTGAAAAACCAGACATGTACATATAGGAATTGGGACTTGACAGGAATTCCATGCACACATGCAGTTAGTGCTATCTTGCTTATGAGAAGGAGACCTAAAATGTACTTATCAGAGATGTATTCTCAAGAAAACTATTTGATTGACTATGGAGGAATGTTGAATCCACTATAAGGGAGTAATTATTGGGATACAGAGGGAGAGGGAATGGTATTACCCCCAAATATTGTTAGAAGGCCAAAGGGAGGCCCAAAACTGCTAGGAGGAGAGATCCATCTGAAGGTTCTAAGCATCCTTCTAGGTCATCAAGGCAGGGATTAACACAAAAGTATAGCAATTGTCATAGAACAGGGCATAGAAGACCCAGTTGTCTTGATGCAGCACTACATCCTCCAAGGCCAACACATCAACAGGTATAAAAATGATAATTATTTAGATATTTTTAATAATCTCATATGCAATCATATTATTTAACTTCTCCATTGATTTACTTCTAGGAAAATCAATCTCAAGTTCTTGATGAAGGCACAAGTGGAAGGAAGAGGGGAGCAAAACCATACCTAACAATTCCATTGATGAGCTTAGTCAAACAACCCTCTTCCACCATCTCAAGTTTTCATAAATAGAAGAGCAATGGCTAGAGGTAATGAACAATACATACTCTTGTGCACCATGTTTCATATAGATTCCTACTGATGCACTGAATTTGTTATGTATTCTGTAAGCTCAATCTCAAAATGCTAGAGGAAGGAGTGATATACGACGGGGCCGAGGTAGAGGAAGAAATAATGAAGTCATTATGCCAGAGGGTTTTGGCCTATGGCATGGTGATCATGGTGAAATAGCTTATAGAGATCCAAGTGCCTCTAAAGCAACAATCATACAGGATTCAACTCCAATTTCAACCCAGGATGTACACCAAGAGGAGCATACATAGGCTTCATGTGCACATAATAGTGGGTTGTAATTATATGTAATTATAGTTTAGCTTTTGGTAATATATAGACTTTATGTAGTTGAATGACTTTTGTGCAATGGTGACTGTAAACTTGACAAACACATTTTGCAATGGTGATCATGAAAATCTGGTTATGTACATTTTGCAATGTGTATTTCTACACAGCTTATGGTTACTGGTTAGTATGTTGATTGTGCAATGTGAACATAAGCTTCTGGGCATGAACTTAATCTTGTGAGTATGCTTTTTCATTGGTTAAACTATATTGTACAGGTTTACTCACAAAGAAAATTCATAAAAACAGGGTATACCATGCCAAAATTATCTATTAAACAGTGACAGATCTTCTCATTAAATTCAATAATTCATACAATTAGCTCTTAAACATTACATGTCCATGTCCATAAACAAAAAAAAACGCAAATAAAAAGTACTACAAACAAAAGTGATAACTGGATTCCTCTCTTGAACAACATCATCCTCCTCTTCTCCAATTGAAGCAAACCCTCTAATTGTAATCTCGCATCTGTCAAATTTGATATTTCTTCCATAGCGCAAGCATTCTCATCGCATAAAACCTGGAGCTGGTATCTACACTTGGCATTTTCAACATGGAAAGCCTTCACTTTGGCCTCAACTCTTTGAATCTACCTATCCCTGAGCTTCAAGTCACTCCTCAAGTGAAGTATTTCATCTCGTAGAATAGGAAATAGAGTAGAAGACACATTGCACATAGGTTTATCAAACCATTCCCACAGTCCACAGCCACCATTAGGATTCTGACATTTATAAAACCTTCTCCCAGGATTTTCATCTGTAAATGATGTATAATACCCACAATCCATTCCACACATACAGATTTTCATGCCAACCATCATTGCTTCCTCATTCCACCTTCTAATACATGCCAAAGCATTCAAACCATGATTAATACTTACATGCGATCCCAATCTTCCACTGACCCAGCTTGCTTTAGAATGAGAGCTTAAACTTGATGACGACGACATAAGATCTTCTCTTCCACTGATGCTCAATCACAGCTTGAATGCCCCAATTTGATAAACCCTAGTTTTTTTCCAATCTCACCCAAACGAGAGCTTGAATCCGCTCTTTTATTCTCCTAACTGCTTTGTCCACGTCAGTAAATAGTGCCACATCAGCTGCTTAATAACATTTTAAGTCATCACGTGCAACGCACGTGACGAGCACTCAACAGAAAAGTGGTCGCCGACGAGAAAAAGGGCCTTGTTGGTAATTTAAGTCAATTAAAATGTCTTAAAGCAGGTTTGCCTAATTAAAATACCTTCATGGTAAATGGGGTTGAATTAAAAATACCAATATGGGTATTTAGCCTTTAAATCCCACTAGTTTGAATCAACCTTTCGAGGGAAAAGTGGTTGTGTTCGTAGAAGATTTTAGGCAAATATTGCCTATAATTTCCTAAAGGTAGTAGGACCGATATTGTGTTTGCCACGATAAATAGTTTATGTTTGTGGGACACCTATCAAGTTTTGACCCTCTCTCAATATATGAGGTTACAATCAAGCTCTTCAAACAATAAAGTTTTAGTACTAAGAGAATTTTTATAATCATTATTAAGTATTCGTGACTGTAGACTTGGAGAGCCTAATGATGGAGAAGCATTAATTGAAGTGCCAAATGATCTACTCATCAATGATTTCACTAATCCTCTTGCTACTATTGTTGAAAGCACATATCCGAATCTACTAGCTAATATGTTTGATGTGAATTACCTTCAAAATAGAATCACCCTTGCCCCGAGGCTTGAAATTGTTGAAATGGTTAATGATTACATCTTTTCATTAATTTCTCGGGAAGAAAGGGTATACTTGAGTTCTAATAGTGTTTCTAATGCTAACAGAGATGCTGATTGCCACGAAAATTTACATACTCTAGATTATCTTAATAGTATTCAGTGCTCTGGGATACATAACCACAAGCTAAAATTTAAGGTTGGAGTTCCTATAATGTTACTAAGGAACAAAGATCAATCATCTGGATTATGTAATGGGACAAGGCTAATTATCACTCAGTTGTGCAATCATATCATTAAAGCAAAAGTTATATCAGGCAACAATATTGGGATGAAAGTTTTTATTTCATGAATGTTTAAGACTCCATTAAATTCAAGATGACCTTTCAAGTTGTAAAGACGACAATATCATTTAACAATTTCTTTTGCTATGATAATAAATAAAAGTCAGGGTCAATCCCTTTCTAATATTAGACTATTGATAATATTATTTTTATTACATTTTATATCCTCATTATTTATTTAATTTAAATAAATTTGCTACTAATAAACATGTTTTATCTTAATTACAGGTTAATGAATAAAAGCTCAAGAAAAACTCAATATCTCATCTCTCAAAAAATCCCAAAAGTCCAAGCCCAAAGAGAAGATCAACCAAAGAATGAAAAGACTGGATATCGATGCCTGTAACGATAGTGGTATTGATATCGCTATCGATACCCGTATCAATTCTGGTATTGATACCCGTATCGATACTCAGATCGATACCTATTTACTGTTGCAAAATTAAAGGCTAAAATTGATTAACTTGTATATCAAGTTTAATCCAAGGGTTGTCATTTATTACTGCAGACTATAAATAGGGGTAGAGAGTGAGGGGTTGAGGGAGTGAAATATTTTGTAAAAGCTTCTTTTGGAGAGGAGGGTTATTCTTAATTGAGAAGACCTTCCAAATTATAATTTTTGTTGTAATTAATAAAGAAATATTTTTACCTCTTCATATTTTTCTTTTTTTTTCTTTGTTTGATTATGAAGATGAAGGTGAGATGAAGATAAAGATCAAGATGAAGGTTTGCTATCACCTTGAGGCTAGAACCCTCTTGAGATGTAAATTTTTTCTTTGTTAATAAATTTATCTTTTGCTTTCTTTTCTTGTTTAAATAGCAAAGATGCTAGAATTTTCTTGCCTTAGATTTATTTTTATGCTTGTAGATTAGATTTACTTTCATGTCTTTATTTTCTTACTTTAAATTCTTGTATTTATTTCTTACAATTTATTTTATAGTCTAGATTTTATTTTCTTACACTATTCACCTTGAGGCTAGAACCCTCTTAAAATTAGTTTTTATTTTTGTCTATTTTTCCTTTTTTGATTCACGTTGAGGCTAGAACTCTCTAGGGAAATTTACCATTTTTTAAAGATGTGGAACTAATACTTGTGGAACTCTAGAAATAGTATGAAACTAGCTAGTTGATTCAATTCTAGATTCCTCATAGCTCTAATTGAATCCTCCATCTTTTACTTTCTTTATTTTCCTCTTTATTCTTGATTTTCCTCTTATTTGTTTCTTGATTTTATTTCCTTCATCTTTCTTTTCTTCCCTTTTGTTAGTTTTGTTTACATTTACACTTTATTACATCCACTCTTTATCTCTCCACTCTCAATCTCGTTTTGTTTTTATTTATATACAATCACTCTCACTCTCTCAATCTCTCCATAATCATATTCATCACTCCTAATTGTCATACACACAATATAAGAACCGATCTTGATTTCCTTCTACAAACACCTTTCTCGTGGAATCGATAACTTTTTATACTATAAATTGATGGTTGTGTACTTGCAACTTTAGAGGTATACATTTATGCCCCGTCAAGGTTTTGGCACCGTTGTCGGGGAGGAAGCTTTTAAGTAGGATTTTATTTATTTTGGTTCTTTAACTTGAGTGTTTTGTTTTGAAGGAACCACTTGGAGATTGTAGATCAAGGATTGGAGATCGAGGATTTGAATATTTGCTTGTGGTAACGCTTCTTTCTAGTATTTTTAATTCTACCATTTTAGTTAGTTCCTCACAATTAGAGACAATTAGGATCTAAAAAAGAGATTTTATTTTTGTCAACCATAATAAAAATTCACCCTCCACTTGGATATTTACTAATAATATAATAAATTCAAACAAGAGTCTCTTTCTCACATTTGTTTGATTGTTAACCTTAATTAAAAAAATAAGATCACTACAACAAAACTGGTTTTTTATGGCGTTGAATGATAGCGTTTATGTTGTAAGTGCTATATGTTGGATGTGCCTTATTTTTTGATAGCGTTTGAAAAATTTTAAATGCTGTAAGTAATTGACCGCATTTTTTTTTGGTCTGGCGCGCTAAAATCTTAAGCGGGACACTGAAAATTAAAACCGCGCGTTGAAAAGGGAGAGTTTGGTGTTTTTTCCGTTTCCTTTTATTTTTCTAAAAATTCCCGTTCCTTTTCTTTCACCCCTTTCACCCAAGCCCTAACAGCCCTCCGACTCGTCGCTGCCGCCTCCGACTCGTCGCCCGTGCCGCCTCTGACTTGCTGTCGCAGCATCTCGTCACCACTATCGCCTCCAAACCCGACCCCCCTCTTCTTTGATCATCGGAGATGGAGCCCTCCTCGTCTCTCGTCCACCGCCGGAGCCCCTCCTCGTCTCTCGTCCACCTCCGAAACCCCTCTTATTTGAAAATTCGAGGGATTAATTTGAGAATCTGGAAGATTTAAGAGAACTGATGTCTAAAACCCTTTTCTTTTCTTTTGATTTTTGATTTTTTTGGGTAGTTATTTTGTGAGATTAGTTGTGATGAATATGTGGTTTATTTGGGATGCAGAGCACTGGGAGCTCAGGGAGCAATCTGAAGAGGGCTTATTCATTTGAAATTCCTTTTGAAATTCTTGTTGAGTTTAATTTGATAACCGGGTAAGAGTTTAATTTTGTTTTTCTGTTAGGTATTTGAATGATAATTGCGTAGTAGTTTGCTTAGGGTTTTTAATTTTAGGCTAGGTTTAGGATTTGAGTTTATTATATGTTTCATTCGAATGGTATAACTTGGTATGATAATGAGAATGGGTTCTTCAAATATCAAATCACTTCCATGTCTGACTAATAAAATGAGCAACTTGGGTGACCAATTTAGGACCCATATTCATTATAATCAACCTGTATTTTGGTTGTCACCCCTGTTACTATGAGACAATCAACAAGCTAAAAATTAATGCAGACAGAAGTTCATTTGTGAAATATATATGTTTAGAATTGGTACTCACATCGCCATTGCCCGACTCATCGAAATCGGGCTCTTTTGTCAGTACTAGTGAATTTGTCCAAGATTATGTTCAAAGATTCGAAACCACGGAAAATGTGAATTGAAATAACATAGGAAAGTATCTACTTTGGACCTGTGGGATCATAAATGGACAGACACATAGTAAAGAATTAATTGTCTGAGAATTGAAATAACATAGGAAAGTATCTACTTTGGACCTGTTTGGATTTGACTAGAAGGATGTTCATATTTACATTAATAAAGCTTGGCTTTCATAGAATGGATGAGGGACTGCCCACTTATTGTTAACTAAAGAATTTTGTTTATTGTCTGAGAATTCATTTATTTAAAAATAAATTTATTTGCTGGCATTCCTCCCTCCCTTGAGGGTGTTGATAGCAAATTGTTGATTTGTTTAGTCCTTTTGCAACATTTATAAATATAACACCAAATAACTTTGTGCTTTTATAAACTTAATAGATAAATACTAATCATCAACAGTTCACAATAAAAAGGAAATTAGTTCCTCATGATTGTTATTCAAAGAAACTGAATAAAATTTGATTTTACGAAGTTATCTCTACTGATTACCCATATCGACCTATAACTTGAAAATTAATTTACTAATATCAGGGCTCACATTTTTTCTTCTTCTAATAATAATCCTGTTTATGTTTTTAAATTTACCGAAGAGTTTATGTTTGATTCTTACAGTGGACGTTTCATCCTTTCATTTACAAAACCAAACGCTTTTACATAGTCCTGCTCTGGCGCAGAGTCCTGACTTCTTTAGCCGTATGCTTGTAATCGACACTATTTTTTTCCCTCTCGTTGGAGGTTTGTTATGCTTTCGATCTAATAAAAATGAGCCCTGCAGGTTTCTCAGTTCTTACGGATCATTACTTTCTATTCTACAATACTTCCTTGCCCTAGCTATCACTGTCGCCAAGTATGAATTCTTCATTAGCATCAAAGTACTGATTTCACCCAGTGGCAATATCTGTCAGAATTTTTTACTGCCCTTGTAGTTTCGTTGGTGCAGACAGACCCTCGAACTTAATTTTTTTTAGTTCTTTTACCCTCAGAGTCACTAATTTCACCTGGGGGCTATATTTGTCAAAAATTTCCACCAGGGGAAAGAATTTAACCAAGGGGCCTAGCTACAACGATGAAACTATAGAGGTGGTAAGTTCAAAACGACGGTACTACAAGAGGTTTTTGTGCAATCAACCCATTTTTTTCAATGACATACCAGAACTCTGGATATAATGCACAAATTACATCTTGTTAAATCAAATAAGTTCTCGACGTCGTGCAGGGTTCAGAAAATGCCACAATGCCACGACCTAAAAACGTACTTAAAGTGCTCCTCATTAACTGTAAGAAGCTCACTTTTAAGACTTCAGATCCTCAGGAAGGTGAATTTCCTTTTATATTGACATTCACTTTGTGTGTATCTTGCAATTCCTAGGGGGGCTGTGTATGGTTGTGGTGATTTGATATTTTCATCCCACATGATATTTACTCTGGTATTTGTTCGGACATACAATAAATAAGGCTCTAAAAGGTAATTAAAGCTTCAAAAACACTTAAAAGTCATAGAAAATGGTATGTGCATACCATCACTAGATAAGTATGCATGTAGATTTATCAAGACGCTTGCTTGGTTGACGGCTATGACGCAGAGTCTACTTATAATCGCTTCTCACAAGCATTACTCTGTCGACGTTGTTGTAGCATGGTAAGTTGGGAATTCGTCGATCAACTATCGTTTTGAAGTTCCTTGATGTTATCCTGTGGTATTTCGACTCTGTTCACCTGTCTTTACTACAGGTACACTGTGAATTTGGTGGTATTTTTTATTGACAAGAAATTACCAGGTCTGTGTTTTATCTGGTCATGTTCCTCTAATAAGAGTCTCTTGCATTTGGTTGAATCTCTTGAGCATGTATTATAAGGATAAATGTATATGATTCTGCAATTGATACGTGCACTTGATTTCATCGATAAAATCTCCTATATCTCTCTGTGATTTGCAGAAACTAGTGTTTTAGACCGGTGCAAAGCACGAGTTGTTACTTACGTTCTTGTATACTAATATTTATTGTTGAGTGTATAATATGTGTCCTTGTACTCACTTGACAGTACATAATATGAGTATATCATTTGATGTTATCTCCTAAGAGGTATATAAAAATCACAAAATTTTATTCATAATTTAGGTATGTATTTATTAAACTGATCGAGCATACGATCCCAGTATTACAAGGGGACTTCCTCGTGTAACAGCTTAAACTTTGATTCACAGAAATGCCTGATAGAACTAGTAGCAGTGGATCTCTGTTGCCATTGAGCACCAAAGAAACAGACAAACGCAAGGAGGAGAACAACAAGCTACTGAATGATACTGCTGATTGGGTATATTACTACTTACGCATATTCTTCTCATCTCCATAAAACTCAGAAATATGTGTTCCATAAAAACAAGTAACTTTCATTATTTCTGTTAATTGCCGTTCAGTAAACCTGTGAAATCTAATAAACTCGTAGTAATGTAATCTTGCATTAAATTTGCTAATTACCTCAAGATTAAGATGACAGTAAATAAAGGTATGAAGATTACTTGACAGTACATAATATGAGTATATCATTTGATGTTATCTCCTAAGAGGTATATAAAAATCACAAAATTTTATTCATAATTAGGGGACTTCCTCGTGTAACAGCTTGAACTTTGATTCACAGAAATGCCTGATAGAACTAGTAGCAGTGGATCTCTGTTGCCATTGAGCACCAAAGAAACAGACAAACGCAAGGAGGAGAACAACAAGCTACTGAATGATACTGCTGATTGGGTATATTACTACTTACGCATATTCTTCTCATCTTCATAAAACTCAGAAATATGTGTTCCATAAAAACAAGTAACTTTCATTATTTCTGTTAATTGCCGTTTAGTAAACCTGTGAAATCTAATAAACTCGTAGTAATGTAATCTTGCATTAAATTTGCTAATTACCTCAAGATTAAGATGACAGTAAATAAAGGTATGAAGATTAAGAGTCATGCTGCTGGTTAAGCTCCGATTCATGTTCTGGATGTGTTTCGCAACTACGCAAAACTTGTTTTAGTTAGTACGACCTCAATCCAAAAACTTGTTTTAGCACAAAAGAATGTACATATATGCTAAAAGAATGTATGGATATAACTGACAGTTGCTTGATCTTTACCTTATACACCCCAATCGAAACCTTTAATCATTTTTCAATTGATGTGGCCCTATTGGATACAATCATGCTGATATTTCCCATGTTACTTCAATGTTGTGCATGCGTTGTATGTTCTGAAAATGCTGCATGTTGTAATGCAAACAAAAAGATGGGAAAAAAAGAAAGAAACTAGTGAAGAAAGAAAAGAAATTAGAAATAAGAAAAAATATCGAGGGGGAGGAGGAGGAGGAGAAAGAAAGAAAAAGAAAATGAAATCATTGTGCATACCCAATACTAAATTTGTTGATAATATTGACAATTTCCCCCCAGCTATTTCTTTCTTTTTATTATTTAAATTGAAATTTGAAATGATTGTCGGAAATAAAACATCATCAATTTTTCCATTTACTTGTTTTGTCATACAGTTGGTGGCAACATTCAGCTACCCTTGGTGGTTATGAGCAGCAAGATGCCCATGAGTTCTTCATCTCAATGCTTGACACGATTCATGAGAAAGAGCAACCTAACCATTCAAATAAAGGTATTGACTCTCTTCACTATCATTAAAGCCAATTTTTCATGCAGAAATTATTAAAGAACAAATTATTGTCTTCTTATTTTCATTAATAACAAATTTAAACAAAATTATTAAAGAACTTAATATAAGCTTGTGATTTCTAATTATTGGTGCTGTTGTTTTCTGTTTTGTGTCCTGTAGGCTGTCTAAAAATCACAATGGATAGCTGAGTCGCCATCAAACACTGATGATGGAAGTTACAATCTGACGACTTCCAGAAGGCTACAATTCGAAGATTTTCACATGTCAAAGAGTTAAAGCAAAGATTACAAAATGACAGTCTTTAGCAATACTCTGACAGAAAGGATTACAAATCGACGATCTCTTCAAACCAAGACGTGGAAGTCCTCCCCGCGTATCATCATCAAGACACAACACCAATTTGATCACCTACGCCGCTTCAACAGTTATAAACACGAATGCAGCTTCTTATGTGAGATGATTGATCTTGATGGCTGCGACAACAACATGACTAATATCATGTTAGCAACCATTAGAGGTGCTGATGAGCAGTGTAATGATATTCGACACACTCAGTGGAGATCATGACCTGCAGTTGATAGAGCGTTATTGAGATGCCTCAATTGTCACAAATGGCCTGAATAAGACCTTCTTTACTGGTCTTTGGTGTCATCCATATATAAAGACAGAGAAATCTAAATACTACAACAATCAACAGCTAGAACGCAGCTCCAATCGCTGCCAAGCACAGCTCGAACGCAGCTCCATCGCTGCCCAACGCAGCTCCATCGCTGCCCAACGCAGCTTATCAATCGCTGCCCAACGCAGCTCCAATCGCTGCCAAGCACAGCTCGAACGCAGCTCCAATCGCTGCCAAGCACAGCTCGAACGCAGCTCCAATCGCTGCCAAGCACAGCTCGAACGCAGCTCCAATCGCTGCCAAGCACAGCTCGAACGCAGCTCCATCGCTGCCCAACGCAGCTCCAATCGTTGCCAAGCACAGCTCGAACGCAGCTCCATCGCTGCCCAACGCAGCTCCATCGCTGCCCAACGCAGCTTATCAACCGCTGCCGACGCAACTCATCCATCACTGCCCAACGCAGCCCGTCAGTCGCTGCCAAACGCAGCTCAATCACCGCCAGAACGCAGGTCAAGGTTCTGACTCATTCAAACGTGATCGTAACAACTTCGAAGCTGTTCTTCACCCACGATTTGAGGAGTGGCTTTAGTGGGTTGTTACACCCGACTAATGGGGTAACTAAACCCCCATTTAGGCGCGGATTATGGGGGCAGTTACACCCCTAATCCCCCTATAAATAGCAACAAACTCAACAGAGTAAGGGATCTCCTTTTTGGATTGGGGGGAGATCGGATTTTGGATAATCAGATCAAGGGCGGATTTTTGTTGAGAGGATCTTTCAGGCGAGGAGAAGATCTTTCGATCAAATCTTCCAGAATCAGAAAAAGGAGGATTGACTCCTTACACAGTCTGGGAAATCAACAGACGGAGGAACTCTAAACCGTCGATATTTGGCTTATTAACCGAATTATTTTCGGTTCAAACAACTCTATCATTAGAGTTTGTTACTTGTTCTGAATCACAAAACTCGACAAGAGTTATCAACCGGCCAAGACAGTTGTTCCAGTGAGTATAGATATTCGGATCGTCAACGAGAAGCAAACTCGACGCAAGCATTCGAGGGAGGCATCTCATCGCTACCGTGAAGAACCCAGAATTAAACAAAGGGGAGAATCCAGATCATTCTCTTCTCTTTTGTAACTAGGAATCCAAATTGTAATCGAGAGTTGAGAGAGTTGTAATCATTCTTTTTCTAAGCAGTTAGAGAGAATAAAATCAAACGCAATTCTTTCCTTATATTCTTTTTATTACAAAATTTCCCACAAACAAAAGATGGCGACTCCGCTGGGGACTAGCTTCTCTGACGAAGAGGTGGTGGCGCAATCCGACGTTCACCTCACTGGAACAACCGTGGAAACCTTGGTCGTGGAATTTGACCAAGCCAAATACGAGGAGGCTCTCTCTTCCGGATCGCTCAGCCCTAAGGCTAGGCGAGATGCTTGTAAGAGCTCTAAAGAAGTCTTAACTGCTGTTGAGACGCCAAAGAAAGTCCTCTCCTTTGGCCAAAGCCTCAAGCTCGCTCTGCAAACCGAAGATCACACGCCTATGTCGACACAGCGTGTACTTGGTTGTAAAAGGCCTATAACAGATATAGGCACAATCAACGCCGGTGTTGCTGATACTAAGGCTTTGAAACAAGCCAAGAAAAACGCTGCTCGACGACGAAGAAGGTCCATCCGACGAGCACACCTCCGAGAAAATCAATCCCGAGTCCAACGCAAGGATTGCGTCTCCGAAGATCTGCACAAGCATTGCGTCCATACTCCAGAACGCACACTTCGAGGTAATGAATCCAATTACAAACCTCGGGTGATTCAACTTAAACGCGACCCTCAGTGGTGCGTTGTCCAATCAAAGCACAGCCCTGTTAAGGGAAAACAAGCACCTCAAGAGTGCGTCCAAACAAAACAAGACCCTAAAGGGTCTGTTCCTTCAACTAAACGCAGGCCAAGGCCTAGTGTTTATAAATCAAAACGCGACCCTCACGCTTCGACGCCCGAATGCAATAGGGTCCGTCAGGTTCAACAAGAACCAATTTCACCCACTCAAGAACAGGGAGTTTCATCCCCGATGAAGAACTGTCCTCGGGTCTCAGATTTGCGAGAGTTGCTTTCCAGAGAAAAGCCAACGCAACGAGCAGCCCATCCATGTCATTGCGAACGGCTTATTTCAACAGTCCTTTCCGAATGTCACTGTTGTATTCCTGAACCTCGCAGATCTGTATTCGACAGATTGACTGACGTCGCAAGACCTACCAAACGACGACGTCAAAAGAAGAAAGTTTCTGAAGCTGAATACCCTCAGGTTACCATCAACATGACCAGTAGAGGAAAAGCCCCGTGTCCCAGTTCCGATGAATCAGAAAGAAGCCATTCCCCGACCGTTCGAGAAATTTGCGACGAGTTCGAAGGGGTATATCGACATACCCGGTCACGGACTGGAGCTATCCGCCCGGTTAATTACCAAAGGTTAGCCCAAGGGATTACGACAAGTGATGAACATTCGGCAATAGCTGAATCTCAATCTTCAAGCTCTGTTGGAGCACAAAAAGTTTCTGTTTACATGACGACGAATCCCGAGGACATAGCTAAAAGAGTGGATGAACATCATACCATGCTCCAGGCACAACAGGAGACACTTCTCCAATTGAAGGATATGTTCGTCCAATTTCTCGCTGAAAAAGGGCAAAAACCCGAGTCTTCCCGGAGGACTACGTCAAAAGGAAAGCAGAAGGTGCACGAACACTCAGATCGTGAGACTCACAACTTAGATTCTTCTTCTGACAATGAGAAGGAGATGGAAAAAGAACTGTATCCTCAGTCAACCAAAGTAGACGAGCTAGAAGCCCGCCTTAACGCAATGGCCAACAGGAGCGAGCTTCGCGAGGAAGGAGTGATACGACCCTACCCTGCAGAATGGGATACGGCTCCCTACCCACCAAAGTTTAAGGCTCCAACGCTACAACCTTTCGACGGTACAGGGTCACCAAATCAGCATATCTACTACTTCAAGTCTCAAACAGGAGATGTGGTAGCCAATGATGCCATTCTGACGCGCTTGTTCATCGGCACTCTTAAAGGGGTGGCCTTTGAATGGTTTATGAAACTGCCTGCTGGATCTATCCAGAAGTGGGTAGATTTGGAAAGGCTTTTCTTGGCCAGATTCTTCGAAGATGACACAGAGGTTTCGGTTCCTACTCTTCTCGCCACAAAGCAAAAGAAGGGAGAATCTATTAAAGCCTATGTGGAAAGGTTCCGTAGCATGGCATTGCGATGCCCATCAGGTATGACCCAATCAACTCTAGTTGAAACTTGCAGGCACAACCTGCAGACTCAGCTCCTCGCCCAGATGGGAGTAGCAGAATGTCGCCACAAAGATCACATTTGAACACATTAGCATGTTTATGATGTGCATGATAAGCATATGCATGTGTATGTGATGAAGAAGCTACATGAGATGCACAATGAGCATTAGCATTGTTATGTTTGTATGCATCATAGCAAAATCTAGCAAGATGGCCTTTACGACCGCAAATTGTGCATTTGTAGACTTTGCTATATATGTGTGCATGATGAGTAGATGATTTCGACTTAGACTTGACACACATATTCACAAGCTTCTTATGATTGTTAATGCATGTATTAAGAGTTGAATCTAAAGAAGAAATACGGTTTTTAACATTGTTCAACTCATCATTAGGCATATTAGCATTAACTTTAGAAGTAGAACATAAATAATTATTTATAAAAGAAGCAGTATCATTTTTATGTTCTCTACTTCTAACATGGCATTATCTTTTTCATGAGATAAGCTAGTTATAGATGTGGTTAATTTTTCATTTTCCAAAATTAACATGTCATTGTTTTCTTTAAGCATGGTATTTTCTTTTGCAATGACATCCAATTTTGACACTAGCTCCTCATGATTGGATTCTAAATTATCATGCTTGCTTTTTAAATCAATAAAATCTTTATGCAAATTAGTGTAGGCATGCATTAATCTTATAGGCATGCAATAATTTTTCACTAGCACAAGCAAGTTCATCACTAGATAAATCATTAATGGATTCGAACTCGCAAACCTCACTAGGGCTATCGCCTAGTGGCCGTGTGCATGATGCTCCATATGAACTTGAAGAGGGATCCTCCAAAGCTTGTTGGATCACCTCCAAGTTCCCTTGATGTGCTTCTATGAATTTTCATAAATTGTAAGCACTATCAAAATGAACAAGTTTGTTAGAACGAGAGAAATCAAGTGCATTAAGCATATATTCTAACACAACCTTGTTCATGGTAAATAATCTTTTATCATTTTTATTCCACTTGGATTTCTCCAAAGTGGGTGCAATATAAGCATCATCAATAATTCCCCATAAATCAATATTTTTAGATTGCACAAAAAGTTTAAATCTAGTAGCCCATTGTGCATAGGGGAAATTATCTAATCTAGGAGCAATATTGATGGCATAACCTAAACCATGCATATCCATAATATAAAGGGCAAGCAAGATACAAATAAAGCTCAAAATTAGATTAGCACAATAAGCTAACTTGGATCTTTAACTCAAGGTGATTAGACCTTAAATCAAAGAGCATCAAACTCTGATACCAATTGTTAGACCCTAGAGGGGGATGATTAGGGTCTTATGCTAATCTAATCCGATTAAATGCCAATTAAAACTAATAACAAAATATCCTAGCAAGAATAAAATGCAATAAGATACATTAGCTAGGATAAGGCAATATGAACAAATGAATATATCCTATCAATGAGATATTACAAGTATATGAGCAAGGATATATAAACTAACACAAGGGGTAAACAATATGAACTGGATAGTGGATCATATAAATAATGAGCTATGGACAATGGCAATATAAGATATGAACATAAATATAAATGAACGTCAAAGCACACTCAAAACACTATATGATCACGGAGTTCGGACCTTCCGTCCTACGTCTCCGCTCCCCACTCCCGGGGAGAAATCCACTATCACAACCGGGTTTTCTACGCTCACCCGAATAACGTTTACACCTCACAGTGTCGGTTTTCAATGCTCACCGAACAACGTATATAATCACTCACAATGTCGGTTTTCAACGTTCACCGATCAACGTCCACTCCTCACACTCGGTTTTCTAGTTCACCGAAAACTTCACAACACACTCGGTTTCTAGCTCACCGAAAACCTTACAACACTCACAATGTAACAAATATAAATTTGTTCTCTACAATAGATGAGAACACAATGTAGCACAACTCAAGGTTACAATCTCTCACCACCCAACTATACTATGTATGCCAAACACTAAAACACACTTAAACCCTTGTTTAAAACTCTTTAAACTTGTTTAAAACATTTCTTGAGTGCCCTTAGAAGTATGAGGGCATGGAGTATATATAGGCTCATGAAACAAGCCCAAAAACCCAAGAAAACCAAGAAAAAGACAAAATAACGGATATATATATAAATCTGGAAAATATAGCCGTTAGCTACAGTAACCAACCTCCAGAGACATTTCCGGTCGACCGGAGTACTGTAGCAGTGCGCAGCTGTTTTGTAAAATCAATTTAAAATAGTAAATTAACTCCAAAAATATTAAATTTTGTAGGAATGTTCTAGACATGTAGAATAATATGTCAGAGAAAGAATTTCTGAATAATCGTTTCCCAGTTGAGAGAAATAAATATTTGAACACAAATTTACAGTTTCTGAAAAACTGTTAACATATACGATTTTGTAAAATCAATTAGGCACAGTAAATCAACTCCAACAATAGTAAAATTTTGAGGGAAGTTTACAAACATGTAGATAAACATGTAAAAAAAAGAATTTCTTGAATATCACTTCCCATTTACAAAAACTCATCTATTTTGTAAAACATGCACGAACATGTACGAATGAAAATTATGATTTTGTAAATTCCATTAAACATAACAAATCAATTCCAAACTTGATGAAACTTTATTCCATTAAACATAACAAATCAATTCCAAACTTGATGAAACTTTGAGAAATGTTTGTAAACATGAAAAAAAACATGTTAGAAAAAGAATTTCTCAATTTGCATTTATAATTTGTGAAAAATATTGTATTCTGCAAAAGCACTAAAAGACGTATATATGAAAAAACATGTGATTGTTATTTTTGACTCAAAACAAGTTTTGAAAACTTATGGAATATTTATTTGGACATAATAAAAGTTGTTTATGATGTAAATATAGTCCAAAACTTATTTTGCATAAAAACACTTATAGTTACGAAAATCACAAATATATATGTGTGTGTATGTTTGAGCTTGAAGTATTAACACACATAATATAAGCCCTAAACTAATTTACCCAAGCTTGATTGGTCTTCAATATGCTTGACTTGGTAATCTCGCGGATGAAGCTTGAACTTGATCTTTAACTTTGAATTGCGATGCTTCAACCACTATATCCGCCAACCTCCATTTGATATGATCGTTATGGCGCAATCCATCCAACCTCCAACAACGTTGTTTGTCTACAAAACATAGGAATGCACAAACACTAGACAAACAATACTAGTAGTAAATTGTTTGTTAAACATCATCAAAATAAGAAGGCCAACATAACTCCATCCCTTAAATCATGGGATGTGACCATTAGAGGTGAGGAGAACCATACTTCATCCCTTAGATCATGGAGAGTGGGTGTACCCACTCCCACGTTTTAAGCTCAAGTGGCTGACTTGGTCCAGCTGTACAGGTGAGCTTGTCATTGCAGGCGAGCTTAGGATGTCAGGCGAGCTGGCGATCTTTCAGGTGAGCAGGTGAGTCTGCAGGCAAGCTTGGGTCATACAGGCGAGCTTCTAGCTGTCAAGCAAGCTATCCTTGTGCAGGCGAGCTTCCAGCCATCGGGCGAGCTTGCCTTATGCAGGCGAACTTCTAGCATAAAGGCGAGGCTGTGCAGGTGAATTTCTAGTATGCAGGCGAGGCTGTGTAGGCGAACTTCTAGCATGCAGGTGAGGTTGTGCAGACGAATTTCTAGCATGCAGGTAAGGCTATGCAGGCAAACATCTAGCATGCAGGTGAGGCTGTGCAGGCGAATTTCAAGCCTGCAGGTGAGGCTATGCAGGCGAATTTCAAGCATGCAGGCAAGGCTATGCAAACAAGGCTGTGTAGGCGAGCCAGCCTCATTCAGGTGAGCTAAACTCCTTTGTAGGCGAGCTCCAGAATCATGCTGCGAAGAACAGGTCATAACTTTCAAACCGTAAGTCAGAATTGGATGAATTATATATGAAAATCGACTATCTCGACGAGACGGAGTCGACCAAACCAATCCCATAGGAATTGGTTTGCTCCTATCCATTTTGTCAAATTCCTTCTGGTTTGAGAGATGTCAGTGTTTTCCCCTTTTTTGCTATTTCGGGCAAGGTTTTAGCAGTTTTATTTTGAACTTCTCTGATAGGGATTAAAGGTAATTTTTATTACCTATAGAACCCCCTCTAAAGTTTTTAGACCTGAATCAGGCTGTATGGGGTCTGGAACACTTTGGATATGAAGACCTGCAAAGTGATCACTGCTCAGATGGAGTGAGGCGTCTTCCAATCGAACTCGGCGAGATTGAATTAGGATTTTTAGTAAACCCTCAGCTATTAACGAACTTGATTTGTCTTTACTAACTACCGTTTGAGTTGGACTAGCCATGCTCTTGCCCTTAGCATGGTAAGTTGTCGAGGAGTTACTCTTAGGCTCAATGCTAAAATTTCTCCTCTATCCTTAGCCTTTTGAGGCATTTAGATTAAGAGCGTAGGGAGCAGTTTAACCTCGTATACCAGTCAGAGGGTTGGAGCAGTTTAGCCTCGTGCCCTAGTTAGAGGAAAGGAGCAACAGTCTATACTCGTATACTTATTGGAGTAAAGGGGCAGTTTCACCTCGTGCACCGGTTGGAGGAAAGGAGCAGTTTTAGCTTCATACACCAGTTGGAGGTAAGGGGAAGCAGTTTATACTCGTATACTTGTCAAAATAAAGGGATAGTTTCACCTCGTACATCTGTTGGAGGATAGGGAGCAGTTTAGCCTCGTGTACAGGTTGGAGGATAGGGAGCAGTTTAGCCTCGTGCACCGGTTGGAGATTGTCGGGTTATCCTTAAGTATATTCTCTAGGAACTTCCCGTCAAAGGTAAGGAATAGTTTAGCCTCATACACTAGTTGGATGTTTGAGAAATAGTTTATACTCGTATATCCGTCGGAGTCAATGAGCTTGTCTTCTCTTGGGGCAAAGACGAACCCTGATTTGTCTTCTCTTAGGGTAAAGACGAACCCTGATTTGTCTTCTCTTAGGGCAAAGACGAACCTGAAATAGTAGCACATCGCATAGTAGGCCACTATTTGGATAAAGGCACATCGCTTGGTAGGCCATTATCAAACAACAACGCATTTTGCGGGAAAGATGATGCTGGGGGAATCAAATCATTTAGGGACGTATGAGTGTGACGATTGATTGTTATAGGAGCCATCGCATGGTAGGTTACTACCCATCGATTATTCTAAGGGTATTAGAATGCTCGGAAAGGATCTGGTCATTCAGGGATGTATGAGTACGACAACTGATCGGACAATGTCATTTGTAGGAATGACGGTGTTGGCTATCGGAGGTAATCGTTAACCTGATAGGAATTGCCACGGTTGGAGCGACTTTGTGGACCTACCGCTCCATTGAAGAGAGTTAGTAAGTAGATTTTGGTCAGAGGTGTGATGTTAATATGACAGGATTGTTTGTTACGATTGTGGACTTACCATCCTATTGAAGAGGACTGGTAAGTTGATTTGTCAGAGGTGACTGTTAACGTGATAGTGGGAGTGGTCCTATCATCCTATTAGAGAGGATCGACGGGGGAAATTTGTAGGAGACTATCAGAGGTAATAATTAACATGATAGTTTTACAAGATCTATCATCCAGTTGAATGAGACTGATGGGAAAATGACTATCAGATGTGGCAGTTAACTTGATAGTTGTACATGATCCATCGTCCAGTTGAATGAGGCTGATGGAGAAATGACTATCAGAGGTGACAGTTAACCTGATAGTTCGACTTTAGTCTTAACTGTGGGAGATTGGGACGATCCTAACTGTTCAAAGTTTTAGTCACCCATTTTAAAAGTGGACCTCTCATTCATGGAAGGAATTGAGAGGGGATTTTGGTTACGGTCCTAACTGTAGGAAGGTTTGACCGAGTGGGAGATGTAAGGATGAAATCCTCTGTCGATATGTTACCCATTCGAGTAGAACATCTCCACTACGAATGTGTAATGAAGTTGTAGTCAGCTGTAGGTTCTCTGGCGATTGACGTATTTAAGCATCACCGATCATCTTTGACCAGTAGTAGCCAATTCTTCGTAGTCGGCCCCATAGCTTGGGTCCAAGTTGGCGAGCTCGGTTGATGCCATCGTGGGCTTCGAAGCAACGCCCCTCTGTTTTGACGAGGGTTTGGATGAGGAGTTGGTTTCCACTACCAAGATGTCTTGGTCATCACACCCTTAAAATTCGTATGGCCCTTCAGCATTCATGCGCTTGAGCATGCTCTTAACTTGTTCTCCTTGGCGGATTAAGTCTTTCCACGAGTGAGCTACGAGTGCACCCATATTAGATAGGATGTCGATGGAGAGATTATTATGGCACATCTCCATAAGAGTGGCCTTAGAAACCTAATCATGTGTATGTAGTGATCGATTCCTAAACCTCTTGACAAAGTTGCTTAGAGACTCTGTCTTCCCCTGCTTTGCAACTAGCAGGGTGGCCACAGATACTTCTTCGTCATCATCGAAGAATCTGGCCATGAAGAGCCTTTCCATGTCCTTCTAACAGGTGATGGATTGAGGTTCCAATCTACGGAACCATTCAAAAGCGATCCCCTTGAGGGTACCAATGAACAGTCGAGTCATAATAGGATCATTCCCCACTATGTGTCTAGTCTGTGCCTGGAAGTAGTAAATATGCTGGGTAGGAGAACCCTTATCATCGAACTGCAGGAGGTCTAATGGATGAATTTTCGCTGGGTAGGAGACTATATCCCATTTGATTAGATACGGTTTGACAACCCCCAGCTCGTTCATGTGCTTCTAGAGCTTCAAGGCATTAAGTTGACTTTGGAATTCATCGAGCCTTTTGTCCCTTGGATTATGACCCAAAGATGACGTTCCTCTAGATGACTCAGATGAGGAGCGAGAAGGAGTAGGCATCCGCTCTTTGTGCTTCGAAGATTTACATGAAGCCCGCGAAGTCCTCTCTTTCTTCTTTTTCTTCTGGCTCAGAAGCTATTCTAACATCTCCTTCAGGGAATCGATGGTTGCTTGTTGCTCGTCGAGTCTCCTGGATATCTCATCAGGGATGTCGGTCATGTGCACATTTGTGTGCTTGCCCTGAACTGAACTTGAGGTTTGCGATGTCACCACTGTCGAGCAATCATCATCATCGTTGTCAGAGACGGGTGCTAGGCACGTGTAGTCAAACAGAATGGCTACTCCCATTTGGGCTCGAGTGCGCTGGTGGATACCTTCACGCTTAATGTCCTTGGACTTCCCTATCATATTGACAATTGCGACGGGGAGCTCCACCTCATTGTAAGTCTCGTAGGTCATGCGTTTGTAAGTCAAGCATCCTCTGAGATCCCATGTAGGTTGATAGTGACAACCCCCAGCGTCGGAAGGACGAGATGTGAAGTCACATGAAGGAGGCTCAAGGGAGCCGACATGAGGACACTTAGGAAATTCCCTAAGTGTCGGATCCAACCGACCACACTGAGACAGGCGGAGTCTAGAATGTGGACGAGCTCTAGCCGACTGCAGGCGAGCTCTAGTATTTGGACGACCTTTAGCCGACTGTTGGCGAGGTCAACCCGACTGGTCGTTCAAGTGAGGTTTAAGGCAAGCTTGAACCTCAGCCGACTGTTGGCGCTCAAATGGAGGAGACTCAAGGGAGTCCAAATGGGAACACTCGGGAAATTTCCCAAGCGTTGAACTCAGGCGACCTTGTCCAGACAAGCGAGCTTGGACCTGTTGGTGAAGTTCAGTCGTCTGTTCATTCAGGCGAGGTTTGCGTGGTTAGCGACCTAGAGCCCGTTGGTGAGGTTCAACCTCTAGTTCTTTCAGGCAAGGTTCACTTGTTTGGAGAACTACTGCTTCTTGAAGGCGGGATCGAGCTGTTAGGCGAGCTTGCCGAGGCCCACCTATTTAGCATACTTGAGCTCATCGGCAAGGCTCAGCCTGGTGAGGTTCGCCTGTTGGACGAGCTTGCATCTGTTGGTGAGCTCGCATGTGTTGGTGAGATTCGGCCTGTCGAGGCTCGCCTATTGGGAGAGCTGCAGCTTTGCCTTTCTGGCGAAGGCCGGCTTGCGGGCGGAGTTGGGCTGTTAAATGAACTTGATGAAGTTCGTTTGAACTATAGAGTTCACCAAATTTAGGAAGCTTGCCAGATTTGGGAAGCTCGCTAGATTTAGGAAGCTCGCTTGAAGAGCAAAGCCCATCTGTGGTTCACCAAAATTAGGAATCTTGCTCATGGAACAAAGCTCGTGGGGCTCACCTGAACTACTAGGCTCGCCGAAAACACTAAATTCGCCAATTTTGGAGACTTTGCATTTTGGCTTGGATCTCTTCAGGCCTGAATAGTAATTTAGGATGTCATCGGAGATGAGGGCTTACGTCTTTTGGCAGGCGAGAGCTTGTCATCACTGTTGCTTGGCTCTTTTGGAGAGGGGAGCGTTCATATCGACGGTGAAGGTGTGGTCTGCGTCGACATGAGTTGGTGTCTCCTCTTGCATGGGGGTCTATGAGGATCGTTCAACGACCCATCAAGCATCCCCTGAACTTGCATCCTTTGCCTTCGGCTAGACTGTGATGGGCTTGGGGGAGATAGAACCCCCTGTGCTTGCTCGGGCGGAGTTCTCCGGTGTGGTTGCCTCAGTTACTTGGGACTGGGCCACACGCATTAATCTATAGCACTTCTGAGATGCATTGCCACTAGAAGAGGATGAAGATAAGTACTCCTCAAACTCGATCACGAGGGACTCAATAGTTGTCCCCGCCGTAATTTCATCAAACTGCACCACCACCATTTCGGTTAAAGAAACAGTTTCTCCCACTATGGTCACCATCTTCTGTAGGTGTAAAAATCTGATCTCCTGAAATAGGGGTCTTGTTTGTATTGATAAGAATAGCTTATTACATACTAATGGATCAAGAATTACAACAGAAGCAAAGGGAATGTCCTCCTTGTTTAATGTGGGGACTTTGGTAGCGATAGGACGTCTCCCTTGGTTCTCGCACCAAGTTTGCTTTCCTTGGACGATCCGAGCAAAGTTGCGGGTGAGGTTCAGTACATAGTAGAAGCTCGTGTTGATCAAGTTTGAGTTTCCGAGCTTAATGGCTATCAAGGCCGAAAGCTGGAAGAAGATGCTACAGTGTAAGAACAATGCAAAGAGCCAGGCTTGATTCTCTTAGAGCTTAAGAGAACTGATTGCCAAGGAGCCAAATAGATTCGGTTTTGATCCAGAGTTCAAGATCTCTCTTTTGATAGCCATCATTGGCTATTTATAGTGGAAGAGAAGCATGGCTACTCCCTCAAATTGTGGGATTGTGGTTGACAAGGACCATAACTCCATCCCTTAAATCTTAGGATGTGACCATTAGAGGTGAAGAGAACAATACTTTATCCCTTAGATCATGGAGAGTTGGTGTACCCACTCCCACGTTTTAAGCTCAAGTGGCTGACTTGGTCTAGCTGTACAGGTGAGCTTGTCATTGCAGGCGAGCTTGGGATGTCAGGCGAGCTGGCGAGCTGGCGAGCTTTCAGGCGAGAAGGCGAGTCTGCAGGTGAGCTTGGGTCATATAGGCGAGCTTCTAGCTATCAGGCGAGCTATCCTTGTGCAGGCGAGTTTCTAGCCGTCGGGCGAGCTTGCCTTATGCAGGCGAATTTCTAGCATGCAGGCGAGGCTGTGCAGGCAAACTTCTAGCATGCAGGCGAGACTGTGCAGGCGAATTTCAAGCATGCAGACGAGGCTATGCAGGAAAATTTTAAGCATGCAGGCGAGGCTATGCAGGTGAGGCTGTGCAGGTGAGCCAGCCTCATTCAGACGAGCTAAACTCCTTTGCAGGTGAGCTCTAAAATCATGCTACGAAGAATAGGTCATAACTTTTAAACCGTAAGTCAGAATTGGACGAATTATATATGAAAATTGACAATCTCGATGAGATGGAGCCTACCAAACCTACCCCATAGGGTTCGGTTTGTTCCTATCCATTTTGCCAAATTCCTTCCGGTTTGAGAGATATCAGCGTTTTCCCCTTTTTTTTACTATTTCGAGCAAGGTTTTAGCAATTTTATTCTGAACTTCTCTGATAGGGATTAAAGTCAACTTTTATTGCCTATAGTATGTTGTAGATCTCTACTCTGGCTTTCTAATGCATTTTTAATCGTGTTATTCTGAGATCAGACGGGAGAATTAGAGGCGAAACAATCGAAACGCACCAACAGCATCTTGACCAACAGCCAAGACACCACTGGTGTCTCGACCAAGGCTGAGACACTGTTCGTGTCTTCGCCAAGGCCAAGAAACCATTGGTGTCTCAGCCCATGGCCGAGGCACCAATGGTGTCTCACGCCCAGAAAACCTGTTTTTGCCCGTATAACCTCCCGAAAACCTATTTTTCAATAAGATTTCAGGATTCCTTCCGTCCACAACCTCTCCAACTGATTTAGGGCTATCTTTGAATATGGTTAAATGGTTACAACTGAGGATAAGATCAAATAGTTTGTTCTTATACAAAAATAGAGCATCTGAAGCCTATAAATACAGTCCTAGGGCCTTCATTCACATGGATGGGGAATTTCGGAGCAACGGTGAAGCCCTGTTGAATTGGAGAGTAAGGAGCATGAATTTTAACAAGGAGGAAGCAAGTTCTTGGTGAGTTCTTTGACAAAAAGGAGGAGAGTTTTGTTTGCGGAAAAAGTTGTTGTATTCATTGCTGCATTCATTACAACTTCAATCGTTACAATGAAACAAAAAGATAGCCTTTTTATAAGACCCTTACACAATGAAAACAAAAGCAATACAACTCTTTTCAAACAAACGCAAGATCCGTTTATCATCTCTTGCTTGCGTGGGTCTTTGGCCTGTGACGGGGTCGTTGATATCCGTGGACCACCGGGCAATCAGATCCGTTCCGAGAAAATCGGGTAGAGCTTCGTCTATCCGCGAAGGGATATAGAAGCAGAACCTCGTCGATCCGCGTGAGATCTAGAAGTTTATATCTCCTATCTCGGATAATCGAGATACTCGCTCTACTTAGTATCACCGCTAAGGGGCAACACTAAGGAAAAGAGAAGGGGTGAATGAAGAAGAAGACTCCTTTGCTGATGTAGACCTCTCCTCTCCTCGTTGAAGCGCACGGCCACTCTTCACTGCAGCAGGGCTTCGCCAAGGCTCTCCAAAAATCCTCCTCCAAAACAAAGGCCAAAGGGGGGTATTTATAGGTGCTAGGGGAGCTCTAGGGGGCCTAGACACCCCCTGGTGTCTCGGCCAGGCCGAGACAGGCCGAGACACCCTTGGGGTGTCTCGGCCATGGCGAGACACCCCTGGGGTGTCTAGGCTTTTCCTAGACACCCCCGGGGTGTTTCGACTCGCCGGGACTCCGTTTTAGGTGTATAATTGCTTTCCCCGTAGATTCTTTGTCCGAACTCGGATTTGAGTGATTCCGGGTGTGTTGGATGCTTGACGAAGAGTTCAATCCGTTCTGGTGGTTGGATTATCTGTAGAGTGGTCGAGGCACGAAGGGTGTTGTCCTTTTTGTGAACAGTGCCGGGTTCCCGATTGGTCCGGGTCTTCGTTGTTCCGAAATCCTATCAGCTCACGTAGTTCGTCGATTCACTTCAATCGTTCATCGACGTCAATTAGACTCCTGTGGCTCAGATAGTGATGTTCATCGTCGCTCTTTAACGCTGAACAGTTCGTGAAGACCTATAGGCAATTTTCGATGCCTACAGATACCCCCTCCAAAGTGTTCCGGACTCGTTTCGTTTATAGAAGAGGCTGGAATACTTTGGATGTGATTGGTCTAGCCTTCAGTCGGCATCAGGACCTGTAGTTAGCTTCAACTCTTGGCTCCTTCGATTTTCGGTCTATTCGATGCTTTGACGAATAGCCGAAGTTCTTCCGGCACTGCGTTTATCGCTTTGCCGTCGTCGGAGTCTTGAGTCTGCAGCTGATGAATTGAGTTTGGCTCGTGTCATTGAGTTGACTTTGAACTATCTCTGCCACATTGTGATGGCTTAGGGTTTCGGATCCCTGTGTGTCGACTTTTTTGTCGCAACGCGTTGACCGGCGTTGACCTAGGGTTACGCGTTGACCGGCGTTGACCCTAGGGTTTTGAATCGTCGAACGTTGATTAGTGTGGATTTTGAATCCTCGAACGTTGACTTTTGTTGCAACGCGTTGACTGGCGTTGACCTAGGGTTACGCGTTGACCGGCGTTGACCCTTAGGGTTTCGAATCGTCAAACGTTGACTCTGATTGCAACGCGTTGACTGGCGTTGACCTAGGGTTACGGGTTGGCCGGCGTTGACCCTTAGGGTTTCGAATCGTCAAACGTTGACTCTGATTGCAACGCGTTGACTGGCGTTGACCTAGGATTACACCGTGACCGGCGTTGACCCTAGGGTTTCGAATCGTCAAACGTTGACTCTGATTGCAACGCGTTGACTGGCATCGACCTAGGGTTACGCGGTGACCGGCGTTGACCCTTAGGGTTTCGAATCGTTAAACGTTGACTCTGATTGCAACGTGTTGACTGGCGTTGACCTAGGGTTACGCGGTGACCAGCGTTGACCCTAGGGTTTTGAATCGCCATTAACACAGTTTATACTCGTACGTTTGCTGGAGTATACACAGTTTAAGCTCTTAAGGTATTGGAGCATCGCGGTCCCGAATGTTGGGGTTGCAGGACCAACTGTTAAAGTTGATTCATCTGCATGTGTGGATTTTGTCCTGAATTTGTTGGGTGCTCAAGTCACGAGACCAACTAATGAAGTTGATGCGTCGATGACTCGCAGTTATAGAATTTTTGGCAAATCCTCAGCCATCAACGGATTTGATGAGCCTTTACCGACTACCGTTTGAGTCGGGCTAGCATGCGGATTGTTTAAGTCCGTTCCGCATGTGACGCTGTGCTAAGAGAATTAACGCTCTTAGTGCTACGATATTGAATACGTAGACTTCGTCTTTCTCACGGGAATAGACTACCCGGCAACGCGTGTTAGGCGTTGACTTTAGGATTTTTGGCTAATCCCCAGCCTTCAACGGATTTGATTAGCCTTTACCGACTACCGTTTGAGTCGGGCTAGCATGCGGATTGTTTAAGTCCGCTCCTATGTGACGTTTAAGCTAAAAGAGTTAACCCTTTTAGTGCTACGATATTGAATACGTAGACTTCGTCTTTCTCACGGGAATAGACTACCCGGCAACGCGTGTTAGGCGTTGACTTTAGGATTTTTGGCTAATCCCCAGCCTTCAACGGATTTGATTAGCCTTTACCGACTACCGTTTGAGTCGGGCTAGCATGCGGATTGACGAAATCCGTTCCGCATGTAACGTTGTGCTAAGAGAGAGAATTCTCTTAGACTTTGTGCTATGATGTTGAATACATAGGCTTTGCTAATGTAACGTTTTGCTAAGAGAGTAAACTCTCTTAGACTTTGTGCTATGCTTTTGAATACATAGGCTTCGTCTTTCTCACGGGAATAGACTACCCGGCAACGCGTGTTAGGCGTTGACTTATCCCTACTTAGGCTTCGGGATGAAATTCCCCGTGCATCGAGTGCCCGGATTAGAAGTTGAGAATCGTGTCTTTTCTAAAAGCAAAGACAGACTGAGGAACGGGAGAGGAAGGATTTTATATTCTATCTCCCGGTGCTGAAGAGGAAGAATTTTATATTCTATTTTCAGCTGGAAAGGAAACTCGAGGTGGGATCTCCACCCCAAGAATCCGGAAGGATGAAACTAAGAGTGGGATCTCCACTCCGAGAATCGGAAAGGTTCGAACGACACTACCTTTTATAGGATTGGTCATTTGAACCCAAAGAACCCCTCATTCATTGAGGAGAAAACCTAATTTCAACCCTAACTTTTATAGGTTTGGTGGAAAAGGGGACAAAGGTGGATTTTTGTTTATCGAAAGTGAATGACTCGACCTTAGTCTCGACTATCTGCAGGCTTGACTAAGCGAGATCGGGAGCAATCCTAACTTTTATAGGATTGACTGTTCCAAGTGGACCTCTCGTTCATGGAAGGAATCGAGAGAGGAATTTGGCTTTGGCCCTAACTTTTATAGGTTTGACCAGAAAGCAAAGAAAGTGAATCACGGTTAGCAAAGGAAATGCCAACTCGTATTATCACTCAAAGGGAAGCTTTAATGCTAGGCGTTTAGGACGTTTGGTGAGGAAAGATTAACCTACCAGAGGATTGGATCTCATCTCACAAAAATAACTCATAAGAGTTAGAGAATTTTGATGAGAATAAGAAAAGACATTCTGACCTTCAGAGTTCGAATGTGAATTTCTTATTCATCAATTCCACAATGACCGGGTTATCCCTAAGAATACCCATGTGGTATTCTTCCGGGAACTTCCCGATACATTGGTTATCCACCCCCAGCTTCTCTCTTGGAACTAGGTTTGACTTTGTTATCTGACCGGGTTATCCTTAAGAATATTAGTGTAATATCCTCCAGGAACTTCCCGTCAATGGTAGGAAATAGTTTAGACTCATATACCTATTGGAGTATCAGGGAGCAGTTTAACCTCTTATACCGGTCGGAGGATTGAGAAGCAGTTTATACTCATATACTCTTCGGAGTGTTGAGAAGCAGTTTATACTCATATACTTATCGGAGTCTTAAGGAGCAGTTTATACTCTTATACTTGTCGGAGTCTTAAGAAGCAGTTTATACTCTTATACTCATCGGAGTTTTAAGAAGCAGTTTATACTCTTATACTCATCGGAGTGTTAAGAAGCAGTTTATACTCTTATACTTATCGGAGTGTTAAGAAGCAGTTTATACTCTTATACTCATCGGAGTTTTAAGAACCAGTTTATACTCTTATACTTATCGGAGTGTTAAGAAGCAGTTTATACTCTTATACTTATCGGAGTGTGCCGTTCTCAAATGGCTTACCCTAGCGTTATGACGCCGGCTTCAACCAAGGTTTGGATGCTATTCTTTAAAGTAAAGCAAGCCTTGGTGGGATGAAGGATCCTCCTGTGGTACGCGCAGTACTTCGGATCCGCAGAATCGTCAGATTCCTCTTGATTCATGATGGGCGGGAGCTTGATTTTGTTTTTTTCGAGAAGAGACTCGAAGATGGCGGGAATGTCTTCTTGGGCCTCTCGATCCGAAGTCTTCTGCTGTCTTCGGAGCGGCTGTTGTGGCGTTTGATCATCGTCAATAACTGTTGCCGGTGCGTCCCCTTCATCATGAGGTACGAGACTCAAATCCAGAGGGCTAACCATCGGTGGGCTCCTCTCGGCCTTCCTCCTTCTGAGGAAGCATTCGGCCTGTTCTCCGCGTACCTTCAATTCTCTCCAGGTACTGAACGGCTCTATTCCCATAACGTCCAAGATGTTAATGGACAAATTGTTATGATAGGTCTGCAAGACGAACTCCTTTGTGACGGGATCCTTGCAATTCATTGCCTGACTGCGGAAGCGTTTGACGAAGGTGTCCACCGTCTCTCCGTCTTTTTGTTTCATATCGAAGAGTGTCCTGACCGACACTTCGGTGTCATCATCGAAGAAATAAGCGAGGAACATGCTTTCCAGGTCCTCCCAGCTGTTGATGCTTCCGGGTTTGAGACGGCGGTACCAATCGAAGGCGGGCCCGCGAAGGGTGCCAACAAATGACCGGACCATCAGAGGCTCGTTACCAGAGATCACTCCCAAATGGGACTTGAAATAGATCCCCTTCCCGCCGAACGGCGTGAAGTTGATCAGGTTGAATTTCGCCGGATACGGGATCGAATCCCACTCTCTTGGGTAAGGATACGGAATACCGGTCCTCTTCACCTCTCGAGCAGTCATCAGGGCGTCAATTTTTCTTTCGAGATCCTTCATCTTTTCGGCCTGATCTATATCCTGTTTTGGACAATTGTCGAGAGGAATGATACGGCCACCCCCAGTATTCTTGGGCGGTGCGTCGGCCATGACGACTTCGTCCACTTCCGGATTGCTGTCAACTGCGGCGTTCTGGGTGCGACGGTCAGACTCAACTAGCTGGTTCGACAAAGCTCGGATTTGTTGGTCGTGCATTTGTCTCATCTCTTGCATAGCCATTTCCATTTCAAACTTGAAGATTTCCTTCTGCTTAGTCAGGGCCTCTTCAATGATTTTGGCTATCTGATCTGTATTGACCATGAGCACCTCTCGAGCTTGCCCTATGCTAGACGTTGTATCGTCAGAAGCGAGAGCGGAATAGGAATCCGAGAGTTCATCATCGGAATGGACGTTTTCATGGATCCCATGGTCGTCGTTACATCCGGCGGCTTCTAGCTGAAGCTGAGCTATTCCCGAATTGACTCTGCTTCCTAGAGAGAAATTAGGGTCGGAACCACTTGAGATGATTGGGGATTTTCCCTTGTTGACCATGTTGATGGTAACTTCTAGGAGTTCATCATCTCGAGAAACCGATCCTTTTTGGTGGGAACGCCTTGATTTGGGCTTCGTCATTCCATCGGAAATTCCCTCGAATATCGAGACCCTCTGCGGAGCGGTCTTGGGGCAGCTACATGTTGATAATACTGCCCTGATAAATTTGGTACACGGACAGTGAGAATCCGCTTCCCGGGTGTTTCTCTTTCGAGATTCATTCGCACCCCCAGCCTGATAGTACAACTCACTGACTTTGCAGTCGGAGTA
>NC_033798.1:89124988-89178576 GCF_001876935.1 Asparagus officinalis
TTTCAAATGAAAACAAATCAACCAAAAGAATTCATAAATCAAAATTTATATCCAAAACCGATGTTTGATCAATGAAATGAATTTTCTTTGTGGGATTTGATCAAACCACATATGGAATACATTATAAACCACGAATAGATGATCCATAAGCACAAACACATAAATATCATCATATAAGTGAAGTATAATGAATTCAAAGCAACCGATCAAAACCAAAATCTTTAACAAAAGAATTTCAAGAGAGGCAAAAATATATCAAGCTCTTAAGCTTGTTCTAACCCATATGATCATTCTAGCATCCGGTAAATATGATTTGGGAATAAACACCCAATAAATCCGGAGGGTTATATAAATACAAACCTCTCATGAAAGCAAAACAAATAATCATGAAAATAAAAGAATTTAACCAATAAAAGGAATTGTTTTTATAAAAGTTTAAAATACATTTTTCAAAACCAAGAAAAAGAAAATTAAAACACTAAAATTCTTGGTTTAAAATCAAATTTGTTTTGGTACCCAAGTATTCTTGGTACCAAAAGATTTAGAGACATGACCCCTATCATTCAAGCTCAAAGCCCTAGGGTTATGAACCCGTTTGGGCACATGTGGTGCACAAAAGTGGTCAAAACAAAAATTATATAAATGACCTTTACGATTGCAATTAGTGCAATGAAAGAGATCCATTTGATTTCGTTGACCATAAACATGTGCACGAGAAACATTAGAAACATTTGCAACCATGGATGATCTTTTAAAATTATTTTGCAAATGTGAAACTCTCTTTAAATCAAAACAAAATTTGGCCAAATGACCAAATCGACCACAATGATCACATTTAAACACATGAGCATGCTTATGATGAACATAATGAGTATGTGCATGTGTATGCGAAAAATGTGATGATGAAGCTTGATGAGATGCACAGGAAGGATTAATATGAGCCTTAGTGGGTTTTTGTGCATCATAGCAAAATCTAGCAAGATGGCCTTTACGGCCGCAATTTGTGCATTTGTAGACTTTACTATACACGTGTGCATGATGAATAGCATGTTTAGATGTTTTAGCATGAGATTTAGCACACATGTCCATAAGCTTGTTATTATTGACAATGCATGATTTAAGAGTTGAATCTAAGAATGATATTCTATTTTTAATATTATTCAACTCATCATTAGGCACATATGCATTAGCATTAGAAGTAGAACATATATGATCATTTGTAAAAGAATTAAACTCATTTCTAATGTTCACTACTTCTAATATGGCATTGTTCTTAGCATGAGATAAGCTAGAAATGGATGAGGTCAATTTTTTATTTTCCAAATTTAATAAGTCATTGTTTTCTTTAAGCATAATATTTTCTTTTGCAATGACATCAAATTTGGAACCTAGCAACTCATGATCGGATTTCAAATTAACATGCTTGCTTTTCAAATCTTTAAAATTTTTATACAACTTAGTATAGGCATGCATTAATCTATCATATGCACAAGCGAGTTCATTGATGGATATATCACTATCGGATTCCGAATCGCTTACCACACTAGGGCTATCGCCTAGTGGCCGTGTGCATGATGATGCTCCACACTCACTTGAAGAATAATCCTCCAAACTACGTCGGATTTTCTCCAAGTTGCCTTGATGTGCTTCTATGAATTTCCATAAATTGTAAGCACTATCAAAATGAACAAATTTGTTAGAAAAGGATGAGTCAAAGGCATTAAGCAAATATTCTAACAAAAGCTTGTTCATATTAAACATTCTTTTATCATTGCTACTCCACTTAGATTTTTCCGAAGTGGGTATAATATAAGCATTTTCAATAACTTCCCATAAATCGGATTGTTTAGATCTAACAAATATGTTAAATCTAGAACACCATTGGTCATAGGGGAGATTATTTATTTTAGGAGCAATAACAGGATCATAGCCTAAACAAGATGCACAATGTATGTCCATAATAAGAAAATGTATGCAAGCAAGATACAAATAAAGCAAAAAAGAAGATTAGCACAATAAGCTAACTTGGATCTTTAACTCAAGGCGATTAGACCTTAAATCAAAGAGCACCAAGCTCTGATACCAATTGTTAGACCCTAGAGGGGGGGTGATTAGGGTCTTATGCTAATCTAATCCGATTAAATACCAATTAAAATTAATTAACAAGTTATTTCTTGCAAGATAGATATACAAAGAGTTAAGTGCAAGAATATGCAATATACACAAGGTGATATATCCTATATGATAGAAATATATGCAAGGATATATAAACAATAAGATATATCCTAACAAAGAGATATAGACAATGTATGTGCAAGGATATAAAACTAACAAGAGGGGTAAACAAATTAACTACAAATGTGATAGGGCAAAATGATCAACAAGCAATACACAATGGCGATGTAAGATATGAACATGAAAACAAGTGCGCCAATGCAAACACAAACAAAGGATATGTTTACGAGGTTCGGTCCCCACGACCTACGTCCCCGCTCCTCACCTCGAGGAGATCTCCACTATCACAACCGGGTTTTCTACGTTCACCCGAACAACGTTTACACCTCACAATACAATCACTATGTAATCACACCTCACACACTAAGTGTTGGTCCTAGCCCGTGTCCTCCTCCTCAAGTGCTCGGTTACAACCTCTCCCTAGGCACGTCAACCGACGCCACTCCTCTTGGATTCGACCCCGTCTCTCACCACACACTTCTCTCGGTGTACAAGTGTATTACAAGTGAATCCTCACAATAAGCACAATATAAATCAAATGATTTGTTCTCTAAACAAGGTGAGAACTCAATTAAGCACAACTCTTAGTCACAAACCCACAACCCCAAATTATACTATGAATGTAAATACAATAAGCTCAAAAGGTTGTGTGTGAACAAAGAGATATAAATCAAAACTAAACTCAATGTAGTTCTAGCTTAATAACAATGATAATCAAATATATAAAAAAGCTAGAAATAGAGTTTAGAAAACTTCTCAATATATCAAGAGTGGAGGGAGAAGAGTTGGATGCCCAAACACCAATAGATGATCTCCTCAAGCTCTTGTAGAATTGAATCACAAAAACAAACTCTCAATTTGCTTAAAAGCTTTTTAAACACACTTAAACCAAACTAAAACCCTTGTTAAAAACTTTATTAAACTTGATTAAAAAACTCTCTTAACTACTTTTGTTCTCAAAACAAGGTGAGAACTCAATTAAGCTCACTCTCAATATCACAAACCCACAACCCTAAATTATACTATGAATGTTGTTCGCGGGAAAAACCGTTGCTTTCTTCATTAATGATTCCATTGTACACTCTTGTAATAGTTTATCGATTACAAAGATCCGGTCTTTTTATAAGATCCGGTTACAACGAAAATCAAATTGAAAAGAAATGAAAATTACAACTTTGTTTCCTTGTTTGTCGAACGAATCACGAGCTCCTGTTTTGCGGTCGCTCGCTTTGTGGGTTCTTTGCCTGCGCCGGGGTTGTTTGCCGTGGACTACCGCGCGATCTAGATCCGGTCGGATCTACGCAGTACAACGGGTATTATTTCACCAAGGAAATAATAGCCGGGGAGGATTGTTTCACCAAGGAAACAATCGTCCAAGTCTCGGGATCTAAGACCAAGCTTAGATCCGGAGTGTAGCAACGTAGATCTGAGATCCGGTCCTCTCCAACTCCTGCCTTATTTGGCGTTGATGATCGTCGAGCACCAGATCTGGATGTGCAAGTCCTCGAAGTCCTAAAGTTTGAATCTTGTTTGGATCTGAGTCTCGAGTTCAGCATGGCTTCGCCTCTCCAAAATTTCCAACCCCTCAAATGAACCAAGACCTAGCCTATTTATAGGCACTCAGATCTGTGCCTAGGCACAGATCTGGGCCGGCCACCTCAGGGTGGCTCGGCTCTGGGCCGAGCCACCCTGAGGTGGCTCGGCTGCCGAGCCACCTCAAGGTGGTGGGTTTGGTGTTTTCCGCCTTGGTTTTATCTGTGATTTGGTTCTGTGGTTGATTTATCCAGACTTGATTCGTTGACCTGATTTGGCAGTAAATCCGGATCCTGATTAGGCAGTAAATCCACTTCTGAATCTGAGTCCGAAACTGATCTTGATTCGATCGTGATTCGTCCGAGTCTATTCTCGGTTGGATGACTCGTTGATTCCTTAACTCGTTAGCTTGATTCTGCACGCGGGTGGATTCATTCCGTTGTTCGCGTGCGATTTGTCGATCTCGTCGCCTCGTTGGTTCGTCGGTTTGTGCCGAGCTGAGCTAAGGGACCTATAAGCAATTTTATATGCCTACAAGGAACTCTGTCATATGGGTGTAATCCTCAGAATTAATAGGGATGCTTTCAGAAAAAATAAACACATTGTGGCATCCCCGCTGTAGTAGTGTTAAATGAAGAATTCTGTAAATGTAATAAGTAGTAATCGTAATCTCTTATCCTCTCACTATGGTCTTAGCTTCTGAATATCCATAGGGTAATTCATGTAGGACTCCTGAACCCAAGAAACATTGGTTTTGTCTCCTCCATTATCCTTCATTGATCCTAGACTAGTTGCATCCAACAACCCAATCGCACTCTTGTACTCCTGCAAATGTCTCTCATCTAACCATGGCTTATATACAAGATGTAGCTTCTGGTACTTCTTAAGTAACTCTTGACATGAAGATTGTGAAAATCGAGCTCTCTTGCTGGACGACATTCTCTACAAAATCAAATAAATGTATATTAGTATAGAGAATATCCATAATATAGTTTAGAAATAAAGAAAGTTGAGTAAAATATTAAATAGGAATAAAACAAGCAGTTTTAGCCTATTGTTTGCATCAGCAACAAATTTTATTGTAGAATTCATTATAACTGCTTATCGATTACAATGAATACAAAAGAGTGAGCCTTTATACTTTGTAAAACTACTCTTTACAATAAAACAAGATTACAAGTACTCTCTAGAAACACACGCAGGAACTTTTTTCGATCGCTGCTTGCGTGGGATCTTTACTTGTACCGGGGGTACGTTAGTCTGTGGGCGACCAATCACAGATCCAAGTTGAATCGTGAAGAAGGCTTAAGGTCGATGTTTTATTTTAGAAATAAGGATATAAGTGAATATCTTAGCAAAGTAAGATAAAACATTTTTCCCAAGATCCAGTCAAAGCTTAGATCTCTAGGAATCACAATAACTCTGAAAAGGCTTGCACGTAATGAAGACTCTTCTTCCCTCTTGATTAGAATGCTCAAAATCCTCAAGTCTATGCTTCTCCTTACTCTGGTATGCTCTATCCCCTTGGTCCTCGTGCATATAGGTGGTAGGGGGTTATTTATAACCCTTAGAGACTATAACTAAAGGTTGAAGTCGAAAAAGAATCACATCGAAGGACTCCTATTTCCGAGACAGTCGCAACTGTCTCGAAAGCATGGCTTGCTTCTGGTAGTTTCATAACCACTCCCACCATGTTTAATTTCTATTATTCCTATGGTTATTGGCGTGATTTTCACTTGTAACGGTTCTCCCACATTTTTGGATGATTCCCAATAGTTATGAAGCCACATGGATTGCACAAAACTCGAGAAAACCGTTGCTAAGCCCACTCTAGTTTCTGAGACAGTCGTCGTTGTCTCGAAAACTATGAGTTGTCTTATAGCTTCCGAGACACATTTTGTACCTTAAAACTTGTGTGACGTGGTTCTTGGGCATTCCTTAGTTGATCTTTGAGTTGAAGAGATTCATTGACTTTTGTCAAAGCGTCGCTAAGATCGTTGAATCTTCCCTTTAGTTCCTTACAATATTGGGAGTCGTCTGACAAGATAGGAAGCTTTCGAGCCGACTCAAGGCGTGTCAATTGACACCACCTTTCGAGTCGATTCAAAGGGAACATCGCCTTGGAATTCTAGTCGACTATCACCGTCTTTTAAGTCGGCATGGAGGGGGTCTCGTTTTAGGTCTCGTCTCAGACTTTGAGATGATGACTTTTATCGGCCTTTGAATCGACACATGAGGTGTCATCTTAGTTCACCATTCGAGTCGACATAGGAATTGTCATCTCATCTGGTCGACATTGATATCGTCTTGACTTCAAACTGTCGTCTCGTCTCGGTCTCAACTTAGATCGCCTCTCGAGTCGACATTGATCTCGTCTCGACTTCAAATTGTCGTCTTGTCTCGTTCTCGACTCAGACCACCTCTCGAGTTGACATAGATCTCGTCTCGACTTCAAACTATCATCTCGTCTTGGTCTCATCTTGGACCGCCACTCGAGTCAACATTGATCTCATTTTGACTTCGGATTGTCGTCTCGTCTCGGCTTATTGATCTCGTCTTTTCTGGTCAACATTGATCTCGTCTCGACTTTGACTTGTCATCTCGTCTCGGTCTCATCTAGGACCATCTCACGAGTCAACATTGATTTCGTCTCTACTTTGGACTATCGTCTCGTCTCGGTTTATTAAGACGTTGACTTTTACTTGATTTGTAGGAGCTGTTGGATTGTTATTCCCATTGTTGATTTTGCTTCTTAGTTGTTCTTTGGCCTTGGATAGTTCTCTGTAACTCAAATGATGATGTTTATCATCTTCCTTTCAACTAAAGCTATGTGTGATAACCTATAGACAATTTTTAACGCCTACACCTATATGTCATCAATGGTTTCCTAAAGACTATTGATGGTTGTCATACCATCGATGGTGTTCTTTGACCATGGATGGTTGAAGAACATAAACCAACAAGTTTTGCCCTAAATCATTCAAAAACTCATAGACAACTCATCAAACGATGATCTAAACTATTCCAACACTTATTCATCCTTCATCCACACAAGATTTACCATTAAAAACATGTAAAAACCATAAGAAATATCAAAATTGAAGATTTAGGGTTTAGAAAATTACCCCTTCGATTTGATTTGATTCAAAATGATGAAATAGCTGATGATAATGGTGATTACATCAAAAAGAAACATGAAATCCACCACAAAAAAGTAAAATTCAAAGAATTTTGAGAGGAGAGATAAAAAGGGGTAAATATAAAGAGTAAAAAATGCCCCCTTTTAAGTTTTCCAATCGATGATGAACCATCAATGGTGTCATCAAGACCATCGATGATCCCCTTTATTATTAGTATGATGATGAAAACCTATAGATATATACAAAAGTTTGAAAACTCACCTATAGGATGAGATAATATATAAAAATATATCAATCTTGTATCTCCTCATATCCATGCAAACCAAGGATTTAGTTTTGATAATCTGAACCTACAAGCAATCATCGTGTGTTGCCTCAATCCTCGGTCGACTAGTAAATCTATAGAAATGCAGATGACCTAGGTATCTACATATGTCCATATTGGTTAGTAATAAAGCCTTCCGAACACAGTATATAAGACTCGTGATTCAGGCAATGCTAAATTTGTTTGACTATTTTAATCCTATATCTCATACGGTAGCTCATTGAAATATGTCTAGTTCTTTCACATAATGAGCATATAGAATGATAAGCTCCATTGGGAATAGGATCAAAGCAACTAAGATTATTACCCTTTATAAAAGAAGGTTAAAACTTTTTTCTAGAATATGAATAACCAAATTCAGTTTTAGCTTTTACAAATTATTGATTAGAAATGACCATATTAAGACCTTTTGAACCCAAAAAAAAAATGTCTTCATGACTTTTTCCAAATCACTAAGATTAAATTTTAGTTGTTTATTTTTTGAAATAACTGTTGTGCATCAATTTTTAAACTTAATTTATTCGGATGACAAATCATAAAACAACTCATCCATTTTAGCAACTAATTTTTCTTTTTCACAATGAATATTTTCAAGTTGATTAGATAAATAAGAAATTTAATTTATAATTTAAAATATTGTATGCACTCAAAAGAGGTTGAATTAACTAATTCAAATTTGAAGAGGAAAATTTAACTTTCTTTGACAAAAGTTTATTTTCTTTCTTCAAGTTTTATTCTTCTTTTAATTTCTTTATATTTATGAGCAATATTTTTTAAATGAATTAACATATATTTATGCTTAGAATAAAGCTCATCATAAGAAGGATATACATCTTTATCTGAATACTTATGATTAGAACCACTTGAGATACTTTGATCTAAATCTAAAAACAGTGTGCATCTTCCCATAAGACACTTGTTTATCATCTTCACTTGTCTCAACTTTAGACTAATCCTCATTTGTCAAATTCCAGGCTGTAACTTTAAGAATATTACCCTCCTTCTTACTTTCCTTTCTATTCAAAGATCATCAATTCTTATAGTGATCTGGTTTCCTGCAACAATAACAAATAGATTCAGTTTTAGAATCACTCGAGGAATTATTATTTACATGCTTAGTAAATTGATTCCATCTTTTCTGAACTTGAGTCTGACTCCATCTCCTTTTTTTATCGGGATTTCTCCTTTACTCTTAAGGCTAATGACTTTTTATTTGAATCTTCTTCTAAGGCATCTTTTCTCTCTTTTAGTTAGACTTCATACGTGATGAGATTATCTATAAGACCATCAAGTGAAGTTTAGAAAAATTCTAATGTTCTTCTATTGCCATTGCCTTTGATTCCCAATCTCGAGATAGAGAATGAAGTACTTTCTATACAGAACCTTGTCACGGTACTCCTTCCCTAAAGCTTTTAATTTGCTTATGATATCAGTTAATCATGTGAACATGTCATGAATGCTCTTCGAGACCTTCATCTTGAAGTTTTAATATTTTCTCACCAGCATTATAAGTTTTGCTTCCTTTACCTGCAAAGTTTCCTCATGAGTAACTTCCAATGTCTTCAATATTTCCTGCACAATATTATAATTACAGTAATATAAAGTATTTATAGCTTTCGAATTATATGATAAAGACCATCAATATTTCAGTAAGAACTCCTAGTATCTCCTAAGTAGGATTGTGATATCCATGTTCGACATACTACAAAATATCAAAGTTAGTAGATAATAAAAAGATTTTTATGCGTGCTTTCCAAAAAGTATAAATGGTGCCGTTAAAAAGTAAGGGACGGTTGATGGTATGTCCTTTAAGAAAGGCTAAAGCGGTGATAAGTCTTGGCATCTCTACCCTAGATACCTAAAGATGGATAACGAGGCTCTAATATCACTTATCGGAACTAGGATGCAAGTCTAGGGGGTAAATATGATTGCTATAATTTTTCGACTAACTCAGAATAAGCAGCGGAACTAAAATAAGTGAAATACTAAAAGCAAATCAACACAGGAACACACGAGATTTTTATAGTGATTTGAATAAAAATCCTACATCCACTCCTCCTTCTCACGTATGGCCTTCTTCACTATGATCAGAGTTCACCCAAATCAAAATCCATTTAGTAGACTTTAAAGACCGCATCCTAAAATCTACCCGAAACCAATCATCTAAGCTAGCTAGCTCTTTACAATGGCCAGAAAAAACCTAGCCCTAGCTAGCCAAAGTTTAATTAACCTAGCTTGAGTACGCCAACCCCTCAATTACCTCGGCTTGAGTATGTCATCAAACTCACAAGTTTGAAATATAACACCCGAAAGAAGTAAAGCGCAAAAAGAATAATTTTACAGCCCTTTATTAAACCATTCCTCAAATCGATGAAGATGAAGACCCATGAAGAATCTTTGTAGCAGTGTAAGCATAGGGCGCTCCTTCTTGCTAAATAAAATCCAACGAAAAGCACAACAAGAATAAGTTGAATGAGGCAATTAAAAATATTATCATTCCAACCTAGTAGTGCACCACCTCAAACTCAATATCATCTAAGGGGGTGTTAGTCAATTGTGATCTTTTTATGTGAAGAGGGATAATTGTTAAAGTGGAATAATTTTTTTTAGTGAGATATAGCGGGTTAAATAGGAACAATTTTATAAAGTGGGATTTTTGATAAAATAATGTGTGATAAATTTTTATAATCATGAAGTACATATTTATGCATTTTGAGGATATAAATACTATTTATGTATTTTAAACTTACTATTATTGATTGATCATTATTTACGAGAATGTTATTTACTATTAAATAACTTCTGGTTAGACTATAAGATTGTAGGCTGTTTAAAAATCACTGCAGATAGCTAATCCCCATCAAACACCGATGATGAAAGTTATAATTTGACGGCTTCTAGAAGGCTATAATTTAAAGATTTTCACATAGATTGATGAAGGTTACAATCTGACAATCTTCACAACAACTAATGAAAGCTCAACTCAACAGTCTTCACAATCAACATCGGGAGTTACACTCTGACGACTCTCACATATCAAAGAGCTAAAGAAAAGATTACAAAATGATGATCTTTGCAACGTTCTGACGGAAAGAGACTACAAATCGACGGTCTCTTTAAACTAAGACACAGAAGTTCTCCCCACGTACCAGCATCAAGACGCATCGCGTTCACAACCATTGACGCAGTGCAAACATAGCTCACATTCAGCTTCAAACGCAAATCAGACCTAGCTGCCAACGTAGCTCATGTTCGGCCGCAAACGCAGCCTCCAAAAGCTGCCAACGCAGCTTCCATCCACTACCAAACACAGCTCTTAAATCCTGCCAACGCAGCTTCTAGACGCTACAAATGAGCTTCTAGACGTTGTGTCCGAACTTCCAGATGTCGTGTTCAAGCTTTCAGGCACTGGGTTTGAACACAGAATTCATGTTAGAACATAGATTTTGCGTTTAACTCGTTCAAACACGAGCTGAACGGTTTCAAAACCGTTTTCCATGAATGAGGGGATCACAACTCAACTCAGGAGTGATTTAAGGGGGGCGGTTATATCCCATTCAGCCCCACTTAGGAGCGAATTAAGGGGGACGGTTATATCCCTAATCCCCTATAAATAACTAAGAAATCAGCTTAGTTGGGATCCTTCGGCTGGGCAGCAAAGAAGAGATTCTTTGATCTTTGGAAGGGGGGATATCTTTGGATCTTTGAGGATTTTGGAGATCTAGAGATCGGCTTCTTCGGATTATCTTCTCGGCAACAGATTCTTGGGGCTATCTTCGTGCTTGGCTTGTCTAACTAATTACGGTTAAGATTAATCAACTCTTTTACAAGAGTTTCAACTCGCTTTGAGTTATCAACTCGTTCAGAGTTTTAAACTTGCTATGCAAGTCTTCCATAGCATCAAATCATGAGGAGAAGATACCATTCCAGTGAAACAAGACATTCGGATCGTCAACGAGAAGCAAACTTGACACGAGCATTCGAGGGAGGCATCTCATCGCTACCGTGAAGAAGCCAGACTTAAACAAATGGGAGAATTTAGATCAATTCTCCTCCCTTTTGTAATCGGAAATCCGAATTGTAATTAAGATCGAGAGAATACAAATCAAAATTTTTTCATTTTATTTACTACAAAATTTTCATCAAACAAAAGATAGCGACTCTGCTGGGGACGAGCTTCTCTGACGAAGAAGTGGTGGCGCAATCCGACGTCGATCTCGCTGGACCAACCGTCGAAACTCTTATTGTTAAGTTTGATCAAGCCAAGTATGAGGAAGTTCTTTTCTTTAGATCCCTTAGTCGCAAGGCTATGCACAAGATCCACAAAGCCTCCAAAGAGACTAAAGCTCCAACTGCTCCAATTGCAGCCGAATCGCCCAAGGAAGATCTCTCCTTTAGGTTAGATTGCTCGGACAGCCCCTCCTCCGATGGAGTGGGCTCAGCTTCAGCCAAACCCGCGCCAAGACGATGGGTATCGGGTCTCAAGAGGCCCATTGAGGTGACAAACTTGATTAACACAGATGGTGATGTCACTACAAAAGCCTTGAAGCAGGATAAGAAGAACGATGCTCGACGAAGGAGGAGATCCCTACGAAGAGCACATCTTCATGAATGTCGATCTTCAAGTCAACACGAGCTTCGTATTTGTGAGCCTAAACGCGACCCTGTGCTCTGCGTTTCTACTTCAGAGCACAAGTCTCTCGTCTATGAGCCCAAACATAGGCTTTGTGTGAATAAGACTAAATGCAGCCCTCGGTGGTGCATTATACAGTCAAAACGCAACCTTCAGGAGTGCGTTCCATTAACTGAACGCAATTCTCAGGCATGTGTTTTAGAACAAAAAAATAGATTTCAAGACTGCGTTTCACCAGCAACTCCTAGAGCTCAGGCATGCGTTCGGATAACAAAATCTAATACAGAATATGACGTATACCGTAAAGCTAATCTCAACCATATCCATGCTCACCAGGAGCCAGTCCCATTCAATCAAAGACTAGGGGTTCCAGTTCGAACCTCACGGCCAATGAGTAATTCTTCTCGAGTCTTTGCAATAGATTTAAGAGTGTTCATATCAGGAGAAAGACTGATGCAACAAGTCATTCGTTCATTCTAATGTAAACGACTGATTCCTACGGTCCTCTTGGGATGTCACTGCTGATCATATGCGGCCAAACCGTTAGTGTTCGACCAATTAACGCACGTTGCCTTGCCCAACCAACAACGACATTCGCACAAGAATAAGTCTCCAGAGACCAAGTATCCTGGAGTCACTATCAATGTGATCGACAGAGGGAAAGCCTCAGGTCCTAGCTTCGATGACTCTGAGACAAGTCGTTCACCAACCGTCAGAGAAATCGCTGACGAGTTTGAAGGAATCTACCAACGCACTCGGACTCGGACGAGAGCCATTCCTCCTGTCAACTATCGGAGGTTAGCCAGAGGAACTAATTCTGAGGATAAACACTCAGCTATTGCAGAGTCTCAATCATCAAGCTCTTTTGTTGAACATGAGAGCTCCGCCTATATGATGAGAAACCATGAAGATCTCTCAAAGAGGGTTGCTGAGCAGGAGACCATGCTTCAAGCACAACAAGAAACCATTAATCAACTTCGGGATATGATGGCTCAAATCATTGCTAATAGAGCCAATTTCTAGAAAGCTGAGTCACAACCTCGGCAGGATTCCTCCCGGAAATGACGATCGTCTATATCGAAGGCGAAACAAAAGGTGAACGAGACCTCTGATCAAGAAGCTCATCACATAGTCTCTTCATCTGAAGAAGAGAAAGAAGCCGAGAATGAGCAGAATCCTCAATCGGCCAAAATAGAAGAATTAGAAGCACGTGTCAATGCCATTGCTAACAGAAGTGAGATTCAAGACGAGGGAGTTGTCAGGCCCTATCTTGCCAAATGGGATTTATCCCCTTATCCTCCAATGTTTGAAGTCCCGACGCTACAAGCTTTTGATGGTACGGGATCACCGAATCAACATATATATCATTTCAAGTCACAGACTGGAAATATGATATCAAACGATGCCATACTGGCTCGATTGTTCATTGGAACCCTCAAGGGAGATGCCTTAGAATGGTTCAGAAAACTACCTGCCAGATGTATCTAAAAATGGGCAAATCTAGATAGACTCTTCCTATCAAGATTCTTTGAAGAGGATAAAGAACTCTCCATCCATGCCCTTCTCATCACTAAGCAGAAAAAGAGGGAGTCCGTCAAAGCCTTCGTCAAAAGGTTTCAAAACATGGCTCTGCGATGTCCGACAGGTATGACACAGTCTACCTTAGTGGAGACCGGTCGACACAACTTACAGACTGACCTTCTAGCATAAATGAGGGTTACAGAATACCATTCCTAGAGACAACTAATCTCTTAAGCCGAACAGACTCAAAAGATTATTGTCAGGATCAAAGCTGAAGAACAAAATAGACAGGATCAACCTGAGCAATCAGACCAAGCCGAATATTATCAGTCAGAAGGGGAAGATACTACAGTCACTGAAGCCAATTCTCTTTAGTTGGATGGTGGGTCCACCAAAACTATCACGTTAATAATTACCTCTGATAGTCAAACTCGTTAGATAATGGCCTACTAGGCGATGTGCTATATCTACCCTTTTCCCCCTACACTTGTTCAAGACTGGAGGTTGGTTTATTTGTAGTTCATTCGATTATGAATAATAAATTTTCGAAGTTGTCATGTTCAATAGAATACCTCTGTCATCCACGAAATCCGCCAAAGCTATCAAGTTAACAATACACCTCTGATAGTCTATTTTCTCCAAATTCAATCCACCAATCCTCTTCAATAGGATGGCGGGTCTACCAAAACTATCATGTTAATGATCACCTCTGATAGTCTAATTTCTCCAAATTCAATCCATCAATCCTCTTCAATAGGATGGCGGATCTACCAAAACTATCACGTTAACAGTTACCTCTGATAGTCTATTTTTTTAAATTCCCCCACCAATTCTTTTCAAGTAGGATGGCGGGTCCATCTAAACTATCACGTTAACAGTTACCTTTGATAGTCCATTTCTTCTAAATTCCCTCACCAATCCTCTTCAAGTAGGATGGAGGGTCCACTAAAACTATCACGTTAACAGTTACCTCTGATAGTCCATTTTCTTCAAATTCGCCCACCAATCCTCTTCAGTAGGATGGCGGGTCTATCAAAACTATCACGTTAATAGTTACCTCTGATAGTCAAACTCGTCAGATAGTGGCCTACTAGGTGATGGACCTCTATTCCGACTTGATGGATAGTGACCCATAAGGCAATATGTCCTGTCTACCCCTCTTTTTCTTCCACTGCTAAGTCTTAATCAAGACTGGAGGTTGGTTACTTGGAATCCATTAGATTAAGAGTAACGAATCTTTCACATCATCAAGTTAACATTATACTTCTGACGATCATCACCCCCACGGAGTATGAATCCAGTTTGCATCACTCCTAATTTGTCACGTTAACAATACACCTCTAACAATCAACTTATCAATCCTCTTCAATAGGATGATAGGTCCTCAAAATTGTTCAAATCGCAATCTTCCCCAGCAAGACGTTAAGTCTTTAAAATCTTATTCAAATCACAAGTACAAAACTCCTGTCATGTTAATATTACACCTCTGACAAAATCCACTTATTGACTCTCCCCAATAGAGCGATAGGTCCTCAAAATAGACCCGATCACAATATTCTTCTTGTCACGTTAATATCACACCTCTGACAAAATTAACTTATCGACTCTCTTCAATTGAGCGATAGGTCCACAAACCCGTAAAGTCAACATCACACCTCTGACGACAAAATCCACTTATTGACTCTCCTTAATAGAGCGATAGGTCCACAAACTAGTCAAGTTAACATCACACCTCTAACAATCAAATCAACTTATCGACTCTCTTCAATAGAGCGATAAATCCACATACCCGTCAAGTTAATATCATACCTCTGACGACCAAGTCAACTTATCGACTCTCTTCAATAGAGCAAGAGGCCCATAAAATATTATTAGGTTAACATTACACCTCTAACAGTCAAACTCCCCAATGAACTTGTTAATCCTTTTTCAACAAGAATAGCAAGTTTTTATTATAAAATCCCCAATGGATTAAAGATTTTTTGGGATTATCCTAGTGATGATGAAGAAAATTTTTGAATTTTACTCTAAGTGAAAATTCATGCCAAGTTAATACTATAGCTCTGGCACTTCTAACTTTCTTTCAGTGTTTCAAGTGAAAACATAACACCTGAAGAAACAGCAACAAAGCCTACGCTACGCGTTATCGGTTAGTCTTTCTCCGTGAAAAAGACACCAGAATCCACGTTTGGGGGACTTTATCATGATCCATAATTAAAGATAAGTCTGCATCTAACACATGTTGCCGATTAGTCTTTTCCTAAAAAAAAGACAAAAGTTTACGTATTCAACATTGTGGCAGGTCGTTATTAATAACGACAAAATCCATGCCTTACACGCATGGGGGATTTTATCTCGATCCTTAAATAGAGTTAAGTCTACGCGTAATACGTGTTGTCGGATAGTCTTTTCCCGTGAAAATGACAAAGTCAATGTATTCAAAATCATAGCATCAAGTCTAAGAGAGTTCATTCTCTTAGCACAAAGTTACATGTGAAACGGATTCAAATAATTCATATGCTAGCCCGACTCAAACGGTAGTCGGTAAAGGCTTATAAAATCCGTTGATAGCTGAGGGTTTGCCAAAAATCCTAAGAATGTTTGCGGGCCCATCAACTGAATGGAGGTGAGCCGTGACGTAACGTTTGATAGCTTTTGCTCATGAGTAGCGTGTACCGTCACTATAGTTCTATTTGAAGCTCATCATCACACAGGTCCTGCATGGAAAACCCTTGCAACCAAGATGCCTTCGAAGCAGGTGCAAAGAACAACTCCTTATGACAAGGAATCAACAGCTCCAAGATCAGAGTTGAGATCTAAAGTATTCTGAAAATTCATCCCAGTCTGTTAGACCCTAGAGGGGGGGTGATTAGGGTCTTATGCTAATCTAATCTGATTAAATGCCAATTAAAAACTAATTAATACGTTATCCTAGCAAGTATAAAATACAACAAGATATGTGAGCTAGGATAAACAATATGAACAAGGGATATATCCTAGCAATGAGATATACTATGAGTTATATGCAAGGATATGAAACTAAGGGTGATATAAACATAAATAAGATAAACAAGATAGTGGATAATATGAAGTAAGAGTAAATGACAATGGCGATATAAGATATGAGCATGAATATAAATGAACGCCAAAGCACACTCAAACACACTATATGATCACGGAGTTCGGACCTTCCGTCCTACGTCTCCGCTCCCCACTCCCGGAGAGAAATCCACTAACACAATCCGGTTTGGAAGCCGGAACTTCTTCTACACACTCGGTTTTCTAGCTAACCGAAAACTCTACAACTCACACTCTTGCAATCACACTCTACACCCACTAAGTGTTGGACCTAGCCGTGTCTCCCTCAAGTGCTCGGTTACAACCTCTCCCTAGGCACGTCAACCGACGCCACTCCTCTTGGGACGATCCCCGACTCTCACCACACACTCCTCACTCGGTGTACAAGAGTATTACAAAGTGATTTAACAATTAAGCACAATATAGCAAATGATTGTTCTCTCTAACAAGGTGAGAACTCAATTAGGCTCAACTCAATGTCACACTATCCCACAACCCAATTATATAATGTATGCAAATACAATAAGCTCAATGGTTGTGTGTGCAAACAAAGAGTAAATCAAATCAAACTAAACTCAATATAAGAATTGAAGGCAATAGGATATTTATACCCTCTCATAACTCAGCCAAAAACCCCAAGCAGAAAGACAAAACAACCCCCAGTAACGGTCAAAAAACTAGCCGTTGGAAGCTGAAAACAACATCGTCAGTCGACCGGAAAATTCGTCGGTCGACCGAAAATTTTCATCGGTCGACCGGACCGGTCGACCGACAGGCTCTCTATCGCCCAGTGAACATATGACCTCAGGTTCGGTCGACCGGTGCGGTCGACCGAAAACCGATATTTATGAAAAACTGTTTTGAAAGCTGTACATCTGATTTTGAAACACTGTTTAAAAATATCAAATAAATTCAGAAAAATGTAAAACTTTGGGGAATGATTATGCTACAATGACTGGTTATCAAAAAGGACTTCCCAAATGAAAAATATCATCATTTTACAAAATAGTCCAAAACATGAAAACCTGAAAATTGATATTTTGATATTTTGACTTAAACAACATTTTGAAACTTTATGAAATGTTTTTATAGACTTAGTAAAACATGTATAAACTGATATTGAAGTCTATAAACTAAGAATACAATATTTTCACAAAATTGCATATTCTATGCAATGTTTTCAAAAACACAATAGAGAATATGAAATATATAATTTCATATATATAACCATAAAAACTCAAAACATATGTATGTATATATATAACTATATATATGCATAGAAACCAAAACTTATGTATATATATATAACTATATATATATATACAAGGAAACATCATAAAATGTGTGTGTATATGATATTGAGCTTAACGTATTTAACACACATAATATAAATTCTAAGCTAAGTTACCCAAGCTTGATCTTGATCTTCATTGTAGCTCAACTTGGTACACGTTGCGGATGAAGCTTGAACTTGATCTTTAACTTGAATTGTATAGGCTTCAATCCGACATTCCGTCAACCTCCTTTGGATATGATCGTTGAAGCGCTATTCCATCCAACCTCCAACTACGTTGTTTGTCTACAATAAATACGAAAACACAAATACTAGACAAACAACATTAGTGGTAAATTATTTGTTAAACATCATCAAAACAAGAAGGCCAACACAGTCAACCGCGAACTTTCAAAAACTTTAGAGGGGGGTCTATAGGCTGTCTAAAAATCACTACAGATAGTTAATCCCCATCAAACATCGATGATGGAAGTTACAATTTGACGGCTTCCAGAAGACTATAATTTAAATACTTTTACATAGATTGATAAAGGTTATAATCTAACGATCTTCACAACAACTGATGAAAGCTCTACTCAACAGCCTTCACAATCAACATCGGGAGTTAGAATCTAACGACTCTCACATATCAAAGAGTTAAAGCAAAAATTATAAAATGACGATCTTTGCAACGCTCTGACAGAAAGAGACTACAAATCGACGGTCTCTTTAAACTAAGACACGGAAGTCCTCCCCGCGTACCAGCATCAGACGCATTGCGTTTACAGCCATTGACACAATGCAAATGTAACTCACATTCAGCTCCAAACGCAGCTCAGAACCAGCTACCAACGTAGCTCATGGTCGATCGCAAACGCAGCCTCCAAAAGCTATCAATGCAGTTTCCATCGGCTACCAAACACAGCTCTTAAATTCTACCAATGCAGCTTCTAACAAGCTGCCAACGCAGCTTCCAAACGCTACAAATGAGCTTCCAGACGTTGCGTCTGAGCTTCCAGATGTTGCGTTCAAGATTTCAGGCACTGCGTTTGAATACAGAATTCATGTCAGAACGCGGATTTTGCATTTGACTCGTTCAAACACGAGCTAAACGGTTTCAAAACCGTTTCCCATGAATGAGAGGATCACAACTCCACTCAGGAGTGATTTAAGGAGGGGGCGGTTACATCCCATTCAGCCCCACTTAGGAGCGAATTAAGGGGGACGGTTATACCCCTTAACCCCCTATAAATAACTAAGAAATCAGCTTAGTTGGGATCCTTCGGGTGGGCAGCAAAGAAGAGATCATTTGATCTTTGGAAGGGGGATATCTTTGGATCTTTGAGGATTTTGGAGATCTAGAGATCGGATTCTTCGGATCATCTTCTCGGCAACAGATTCTTGGGGCTATCTTCATGCTTGGCTTGTCTAACTAATTACGGTTAAGATTAATCAACTCTTTTACAAGAGTTTAAACTCGCTTTGAGTTATCAACTCGTTCAGAGTTTTAAACTTGCTATGCAAGTCTTCCACAGCATCAAATCATGAGGAGAAGATACCATTACAGCTCTTAAATTCCACAGGCATGCGTTCGGATAACAAAATCTAATACAGAATATGACGTATACCGTGGAGCTTCGGGGTGCTGCCCCGAACCCCACCGGGGGGGATTCCATCCCCCCCGGACCCCCTGGCCAGGCCCTAGCTAGGGGCGCGCCACCCCCTGGACTCTCAGCTCGCTAACCCTGAATACTCTGCATAGCGTGATTAGATTGAGGGACGGATATAAGAAGTCTTTAGATTCAAGGCATCTCAACCATATCCATGCTCACCAGGAGCAATCTCAACCATATCCATGCTCACCAGGAGCCAGTCCCATTCAATCAAAGACTAGGGGTTCCAGTTCGAACCTCACGGCCAATGAGTAATTCTTCTCGAGTCTTTGCAATAGATTTAAGAGTGTTCATATCAGGAGAAAGACTGATGCAACAAGTCATTCGTTCATTCTAATGTAAACGACTGATTCCTACGGTCCTCTTGGGATGTCACTGCTGATCATATGCGGCCAAACCGTTAGTGTTCGACCAATTAATGCACGTTACCTTGCCCAACCAACAATGACATTCGCACAAGAATAAGTCTCCAGAGACTGAGTATCCTGGAGTCACTATCAATGTGATCGACAGAGGGAAAGCCTCAGGTCCTAGCTTCGATGACTCTAAGACAAGTCGTTCACCAACCGTCAGAGAAATCGCTGACGACTTTGAAGGAATCTACCAACGCAATCAGACTCGGACGAGAGCCATTCCTCCTGTCAACTATCGGAGGTTAGCCAGAGGAACTAATTCTGAGGATAAACACTCAGCCATTGTAGAGTCTCAATCATCAAGCTTTTTTGTTAAACATGAGAGCTCCGCCTATATGACGGGAAACCATGAAGATCTCTCAAAGAGTGTTGCTGAGCAGGAGGTCATGCTCCGAGCACAACAGGAAACCGTTAATCAACTTCGGGATATGATGGCTCAAATCATTGCTAATAGAACCAATTTCTAGAAAGTTGAGTCACAACCTCGACAGGATTCCTCCCAGAAAGGAGAATCGTCTACATCGAAGGCAAAACAAAAGGTGAACGAGACCTCTGATCAAGAAGCTCATCACATAGTCTCTTCATCTGAAGAAGAGAAAGAAGCCGAGAATAAGCAGAATCCTCAATCGGCCAAAATAGAAGAATTAGAAGCCCGCGTCAATGCCATTACTAACAGAAGGGAGCTCCAAGACGAGGGAGTTGTTAGGCCCTATCTTGCCAAATGGGATTTATCCCCTTATCCTCCAAAGTTTGAAGTCCTGACGCTATAAGCTTTTGACGGTACGGGATCACCGAATTAACATATCTATCATTTTAAGTTACAGACTGGAAATATGATATCAAATGATACCATACTGTCTCGATTATTCATTGGCACCCTCAAGTGAGTTGCCTTAGAATGGTTCAGAAAACTGTCTGCCAGATGTATCCAAAAATGGGCAGATCTAGATAGACTCTTCCTATCAAGATTCTTTGAAGAGGATAAAGAACTCTCCATTCATACCCTTCTCATCACTAAGCAAAAAAATAGGGAGTCCGTCAAAGCCTTTGTCAAAAGGTTTCAAAACATGGCTCTGTGATGTCCGACGGGTATGACACAGTCTACCATAGTGGAGACCTGTCGACATAACTTACAGACCGACCTTCTAGCATAAATGAGGGTTACAGAATACCATTCCTAGAGACAACTAATCTCTTAAGGCGAACAGACTCAAAAGATTATTGTCAGGATCAAAGCTGAAGAACAAAATAGACAGGATCAACCTGAGCAATCGAACCAAGCCTAATATTATCAGTCATAAGGGGAAGATACTACGGTCACTGAAGCTAATTCTCTTTAGTAGGAGGGCGGGTCCACCAAAACTATCACGTTAATAATTACCTCTGATAGTCAAACTCGTTAGATAATGGCCCACTAGGCGATGTGCTATATCTACCATTTCCCCCCTACACTTGTTCAAGACTAGGGGTTGGTTTATTTGTAGTTTATTCGATTATGAGTAACAAATTTTCGGATTTGTCATGTTCAATAGAATACCTCTGTCATCCACGAAATCTGCCAAAGCTATCAAGTTAACAATACACCTCTAATAGTCTATTTTTTCCAAATTCAATCCACCAATCCTCTTTAATAGGATGGCGAGTTTACCAAAACTATCATGTTAATGATCACCTCTGATAGTCCAATTTTTCTGAATTCAATCCACCAATCCTATTCAATAGGATGGCGGGTCTATCAAAACTATCACGTTAATAGTTATCTCTGATAGTCTATTTTCTCTAAATTCCCCCACCAATCCTCTTTAAGTAGGATGGCGGGTCTACCAAAACTATCACGTTAACAGTTACCACTGATAGTCTATTTTCTCCAAATTCTCCTACCAATCCTCTTCAAGCAGGATGGTGGGTCCACTAAAACTATCACGTTAACAGTTACCTCTGATAGTCCATTTTCTCCAAATTCTCCCACCAATCCTCTTCAGTAGGATGGCGGGTCTATCAAAACTATCACGTTAACAGTTACCTCTGTTAGTCAAACTCGTCAGATAGTAGCCTACTGGGTGATGGACCTCTATTCCAACTTGATAGATAGTGGCGCATAAGGCCATATATACTGTCTACCCCTCTTTTTCTTCCCCTACTAAGTCTTAATTAAGACTAGGGGTTGGTTACTTAGAATCCACTGGATTAAGAGTAACGAATCTTTCACATCATCGAGTTAGCATTATAATTCTGACGATCATCACCCCCACAGAGTATGAATTTAGTTTGCATCACTCCCAATTTGTCACGTTAACAATACACCTCTGATAATCAACTTATCAATCCTCTTCAATAAGATGATAGGTCCTTAAAATTGCTCAAATCGCAATCTTCCCCAGCAAGACGTTAAGTCTTCAAAATCTTGCTCAAATCACAAGTACAAAACTCCTGTCACGTTAATATTACACCTCTGACAAAATCCAATTATCGACTCTCCCCAATAGAGCGATAGGTCCTCAAAATAGCCCCGATCACAATATTCTTCTTGTCATGTTAATATCACACCTCTGACAAAATCAACTTATCGACTCTTTTCAATAGAGCAATAGGTCCACTTTTCGACTCTCCTTAATAGAGCGATAGGTTCACAAACTAGTCAAGTTAATATCACACCTCTGACAACCAAATTAACTTATCGACTCTCTTCAATAGAGCGATAGGTCCACATACACGTCAAGTTAATATCATACCTCTGACGACCAAATCAACTTATCGACTCTTTTCAATAGAGCGATAGGCCTATAAAATACTATTAGGTTAACATCACACCTCTAACAGTCAAACTCCCCAATGAACTTATTAATCCTTTTTCAACAAGAATAGCAAGTTTTCATTATAAAATCCCCAGTGGATTAAAGATTTTTTGGGATTATCCTAGTGATAATGAAAAAAAATTCTGAATTTTACTTTAAGTAAAAATACATGCCAAGCTAATACTACACATCTGGCACTTCCATCTTTTTTTAGTGTTTCAAGTGAAAACATAACATATGAAGAAACAGTGACAGAGCCTACACCTAAAACGCGTTACTGGTTAGTCTTTCTCCATGAAAAAGACACCAGAATCCACATCTGGAGGGCTTTATCTTGATCCCTAATTAAAGATAAGTTTGCATCTAACACATGCTGCTGGTTAGTCTTTTTCTGGAAAAAGGATAAAAGTTTACGTATTCAACATCGTGGCAGGTCGTTATTAATATCACCAAAATTCATGCCTTACACGCATGGTGGACTTTATCTCGATCCCTAAATAGAGATAAGTCTACGCCTAATACGCGTTGCCAGTTAGTCTTTTTTCGTAAAAATAACAAAGTCTATGTATTCAAAATCATAGCATCAAGTTTAAGAGAGTTCATTCTCTTAGCACAATGTTACATGTGAAACGGATTCAAATAATTCACATGCTAGCCCGACTCAAACGGTAGTCGGTAAAGGCTTATCAAATCTGTTGATGACTGAGGGTTTGTCAAAAATCCTATGAATGTTTGTAGGCCCATCAACTGAATGGAGGTGAGCCGTGACGTGACGTTTGATAGCTTCTGCGCATGAGTAGCTTGTACCATCGCTATAGTTCTATTTGAAGCTCATCATCACACGGGTCCTGCATGGAAAATCCCTTCAACCAAGACACCTTCGAAGCGGGTGCAAAGAACAACTCCTTATGATAAGGAATCAACAGCTCCAAGATCAGAGTTGAGATCCAAAGTATTCCGAAAATTCGTCCCAGTCAACCGCGAACTTTCAAAAACTTTGGAGGGGGTTCTATAGGCTGTCTAAAAATCACTGTAGATAGCTGACCCCCATCAAACACCGATGATAGAAGTTACAATTTGACGGATTTCAGAAGGCTATAATTTAAAAACTTTCACATAGATTGATAAAGGTTACAATCTGATGATCTTTACAATAACTGATGAAAGCTCTACTCAACAACCTTCACAATCAACATCGGGAGTTACAATCTGACGACTCTCACATATCAAAGAGCTAAAGCAAAGATTATAAAATGACGATCTTTACAACGCTCTGACAGAAAGAGACTACAAATCGACGATCTCTTCAAACCAAGACACGGAAGTCCTCCTCGCGTACCAGCATCAAGACGTACCGCGTTCATAGCCGCTGACGCAGTACAAACGTAGCTCACATTCAGCTCCAAATGTAGCTCAGACCCAGCTGCTAACATAGCTCATGTTCGGCCACAAACACGGCCTCCAAAAGCTGCCAATGCAGCTTCCATCCGCTACCAAACGCAGCTCTTAAATCCTGCTAACGTAGCTTCTAACAAGCTGCCAACACAGCTTCCAGACGCTACAAATGAGCTTCCAGACGCTGTGTCTGAGTTTTCAGATGCTGTGTTTGAACACAGAATTCACATCAGAACGCAGATTTTGTGTTTGACTCGTTCAAACACTAGCTGAACGGTTTCAAAACCGTTTTCTATGATATGAGGGGATCACAACTCCACTCAGGAGCAATTTAAGGGGGGCGGTTATATCCTATTCAGCCCCATTTAGGAGCGAATTAAGGAGAGCGGTTACACCCTTTAATCCCCTATAAATAACTAAGAAATTAGCTTAGTTGGGATCCTTCGACTGGGCAACAAAGAAGAGATCATTTGATCTTTGGAAGGGGGGATATCTTTGGATCTTTGAGGATTTTAGAGATCTAGAGATCGGCTTCTTCGGATCATCTTCTCAGCAACAGATTCTTAAGGCTATCTTCGTGCTTGGCTTGTCTAACCAATTACAGTTAAGATCAATCAACTCTTTTACAAGAGTTTAAACTCGCTTTGAGTTATCAACTCATTCAGAGTTTCAAACTTGCTACGCAAGTCCTCCACAATGTCAAATCGTGAGGAGAAGATATCGTTCCAGTGAAACAAGACGTTCGGATCGTCAACGAGAAGCAAACTCGACGCGAGCATTCGAGAGAGGCATCTCATCGCTATCGTGAAGAACCCAGATTTAAACAAAGGGGAGAATTCAGATCAATTCTCCTCTTTTTTGTAATCAGAAATTCGAATTGTAATTAAGATCGAGAGAATACAAATCAAATTTCTTTTATTTCATTTACTACAAATTTTTCACCAAACAAAGATATTGACAATTATTATAATAATATTTGTTGTAGCTTTTTTTAATTATTATAGTACAAGTTTGAAAATATTTCACATTTTCCTTCCTTTTTTGCTCCCTGAGATCTCTTTCTCTCATCCCTCAATTTTATTATTTAATAAATTATGGATTGAGACAATCTTTACTTTTAAATTAATTATATAATTATAATATTCGGTTAAAAAGAAAATATCAGAGACGACTAAGAGAGGATGAGATCTAATCTGATTCAGATGCTGTGTTTGAACACAGAATTCACATCAGAACGCAGATTTTGTGTTTGACTCGTTCAAACACTAGCTGAACGGTTTCAAAACCGTTTTCTATGATATGAGGGGATCACAACTCCACTCAGGAGCAATTTAAGGGGGGCGGTTATATCCTATTCAGCCCCATTTAGGAGCGAATTAAGGAGAGCGGTTACACCCTTTAATCCCCTATAAATAACTAAGAAATTAGCTTAGTTGGGATCCTTCGACTGGGCAACAAAGAAGAGATCATTTGATCTTTGGAAGGGGGGATATCTTTGGATCTTTGAGGATTTTAGAGATCTAGAGATCGGCTTCTTCGGATCATCTTCTCAGCAACAGATTCTTAAGGCTATCTTCGTGCTTGGCTTGTCTAACCAATTACAGTTAAGATCAATCAACTCTTTTACAAGAGTTTAAACTCGCTTTGAGTTATCAACTCATTCAGAGTTTCAAACTTGCTACGCAAGTCCTCCACAATGTCAAATCGTGAGGAGAAGATATCGTTCCAGTGAAACAAGACGTTCGGATCGTCAACGAGAAGCAAACTCGACGCGAGCATTCGAGAGAGGCATCTCATCGCTATCGTGAAGAACCCAGATTTAAACAAAGGGGAGAATTCAGATCAATTCTCCTCTTTTTTGTAATCAGAAATTCGAATTGTAATTAAGATCGAGAGAATACAAATCAAATTTCTTTTATTTCATTTACTACAAATTTTTCACCAAACAAAGATATTGACAATTATTATAATAATATTTGTTGTAGCTTTTTTTAATTATTATAGTACAAGTTTGAAAATATTTCACATTTTCCTTCCTTTTTTGCTCCCTGAGATCTCTTTCTCTCATCCCTCAATTTTATTATTTAATAAATTATGGATTGAGACAATCTTTACTTTTAAATTAATTATATAATTATAATATTCGGTTAAAAAGAAAATATCAGAGACGACTAAGAGAGGATGAGATCTAATCTGATGGCATGGCCAAATGATAGTGATGACCATAGTAGGAAAGAAGTAAAAAAATAGAAATATAAAAAATAAAAAATAATAAATATATAAGATTTCTAGTTTTTTACTACCTAGTTTTAAGGTAAAACGTGGGATAATTTGAGAGACTAGAACTCTTATATTTGTATAGATAAATAAAAAAGTGGGATAAGTTTGTACAATTATCCTAATTCTAATTTTGTTAGAGTGCTAGTTGACTACAACTGTAAAATTTTATTCTGATTTTAGTTCTAATTGATTAACATTATAAAATTTTATCCCACAATATATTTTAGTTCTATTTTTGAGGTCTATTTGACTAATCCCCCTAAAGAAAGCCAAGATGACAATCGATTATCACCCATGGCTTTGAGAGTCTTAGGTCTAACAGAGTTAAGTTTTGAATTCTTGTAAACCAATGATATTTATTCCCAAGAAAAGAATGACATCTTGAATAAACCTTCTCTTAGTGGAGTCATTTAAACCCCTAACATTCTTGGAGACTATCTTCAATGGGAAAAAAATCACTATCAAATTTGAAAAAATAACTATGGTCTAAGAGTCCAAATTGACCCCATCTATTCTAAGGATTTCGGATTGCTAATAGCCTCTTGAGGTAAAGGCTCCTTAATATCACAATTGGCAACAATGATGAAAAAATTATCCTCTAATAATGAGTTAATAAGCAAAGGTGGTGTGGAAGTAGAGGAGGACTGACCCCTTTTGTGCAAGGAGGTAGAGATCTTCCGGAGCCCGCCACGAAGCATCGATAAGGCTTGTAGCGGAGAGATATAGGTGCAAGCCTTCTCCTCCTCAGTTTGATAGGTCTTTCAAACCCCGAAGGCCGAGCTAAACAGGATATGGCATCAGTAGAATTCTTGAAGAAGGATGATGAATTGACATCAGAGGTCATATGAGCTGAAACTGATGGGCCTTCATCTGGGACTTTATTAAAACCAGAGTAAATTGCTTCCCAAGTTTCCCTTGAGAGAGAAGCAAATTTACTATCCATTTTACCTCCATTATATATGGAAAGTTAATAACAGTAAAACCTTTTGTATGCCCCAAATTATGTAACTTTGGATGATCCGCAAATTCCTTAACAAACTCCTCATTTTCGCTTGAATTTAAATTGAGTTCAATTACCTTTCTACCCTTGTCATCAACCTTGGAAGGTTAGCTCTTAGATTCTGACTGCTGCTCTTGTAAGTCGTCAGAAGAGAGGGTCTGCTGTAAGTCTGGGTCAATTTCCTGCAATAAAGCTCCTAAATCTTTCCATGAATAGTGTGGTGATCGTTCCGCTTCTCTCATAAGAAATTCTTTCCCTTTCTTTGATTTGAGTTGCTCCTCTGAGATGGGTTGTCCCATGATCTTTGCTTTACCTTGAAGAAGCCACCTGTTGACAAGGAATTCATAATGAAAGAGAATAGATTTGGGAATATCTCTTTTGCATTTGACCTTTAGGAAAAATTTATAGTCTGAAATATTGTCCATGAACTAAACATCCCTCGAACATGCATAACTCTCTTACATATTTGAACGGAGCAGTAAGGAATCACAGTCCTGCAAATGCAGAGGAAGCTTGGATAGCTTGGTCCATACATACTCTGGTCTTGGGAAGACCTCCAAACCCTTTGTTTTAGTCAATTTGGAGAAAGTACCACCAAATGAACCCTTATCTATGTATCCTGACTTCACATTTTGGTCAAGAAGAAGAGGGTTTGAAAACTAAACCAAGAATGCATCTTGATATAAGCACAAGATCTCTTGAGACCAATCTTTAACATTAAAGTAGTACTCTAGCATTTCTTTGAGTTCTTCAGTGGTAGGTGAACTCATGCCCATGGATAAGATGCCAAAAGATTAGTATTTTTCAATTTTTTTCCTTGACAAAGGAAGGAGTGGGGATAATTGGGATATTAATTGGTGGTGGTGGGATAAGGAGTTGAGATGACAGGCATGCACGAGAAGCGTGCCTAATACCCTTGCACTTGAGGCGTGCCTAATACCCTTACACTTGAAGCATGGGAAGGAGTCCAATTTACATAATCTCGCTATTTGATTCAAATCACCTCAGAAGAAGTGCCTTTTTTGCTTAAGAGGCCGGATGGATTGCTTTATACAATTGTATGTTCCCTTACCACTCTCGTTTTGTTAATGACAGTGGTTTAGCCAATCTTTGGAGAAGGGAGAGTTCTTTTGGGGAGCGGGAGGATCCCTTTTTCCTTATCTATAGTGGTGAGATATTCTTAGGGAGTGTTTGTTTCAAATCCTATAATTTTAGGATAAGGATTTCAGCATTGGATTTGAAATCCATAGGTGTTTTGTTATGGGTTAGAATTTCTAAAATATTGTTTGTTTCATTAATATTTTGAGATTTGGAATACTATAATTTATAATATTTTGTTTGTTTCAAGCTTAAATTATAACATTACCAAATACCAAAATTTTATAATATGATGAATATGCTATCTTGGTGAGGTTACCTCCCACAAAAAGATAAAATTAAAATTTGTTAAATTCTCTCCAATTGAGAGGTAAGCACACTCATTTATGATATTTGTCAAAATCCTCTCCAATTGAGAGGATTTGACAAATTCTAAAAAATGGGCACTTTTTGCATTTTTGAGATTCAATATTCTAAAAAAATTCTTAAAACAAACAGCATATACAAAATCTCAAAATACAAAAAAACTCATTTTTTTATCTCAACACTTATAATCCGTATCAAATGCTAAAATTTTTGGTGAAACAAAGACCCCCGTAGAGAGATTGGTGAAAGAGGAGAAAGCAGGCGGAGAGTTGGATTTGTGATTTGGGGATTTTGTGAAGAGGGAGACGAAGGGCTTGGGTGATTGATGGAATTGACAAAACAGCTGAGGAGCACGTGGCCGAAGAGGGGGAAGGATAAATTTGTTACACGCCTTCCTCAGGACTATGCTGTCTTTCCTAATCGCCCTCTTATACTCTCTACCTCTCTTAGGTCTAAATTTGCATTTTTTTTTGAAATAAACTATACCAACTCAAATTTTCTCTTGATTATTATTGGTTTCCATCGTACATACCCTTCGAAAATTAGAATTTTGCTGATTTTTGTATACAGATCATTTTGTCATATTTGTATGTTAATCTCAATTATCAATCTCCAGTGAAGACAATTTCCTCTCCCTCTAGTACTGTTCTCAGTGCCCTCATTTTGGTATGAGTTCAGGTGCTATACGGAAACTTTAACCAAATGTAGGGGTTGTTTGAAAATTAAGAAAAAACTGTAAAAGAATCCACTAAATACCACATATAAAAATTTGTAGCATTGCCCAATGGACCTGGATCTTTCCCGTTGCCTAAAACATGTACTATAGGAAGAGCACTAATGAAAGCTGCGTTTCATGTTTGTTGTTGTCCTTGTTATCAACATCATTGTTATATCAAATCAGAAAGCAAGAGATTTGTGAATAATTGGGCCGGCACTCGGCAGGTTTGTCTTTTGACTTCATCCCCAAAACTCCGTAGAAATTGACCCGTGACCACGCCGATGTTGGATTCCTCCTCATCCAATCTCTTTGGACTCTCCAAGACCCCTTGACAAAAAAAAAAGAAAGAAAAAAGAAAAAACCAATCTCTTTGGATTATCCAAACCCATGACAAACTGACAAAATAATAATAATAATAATAATGACCATTTTAAATTTAGCTGGAGACAGCCTCCATCCCCATTAATTCTTCAACCAACCAACTAGTTCACATATAGAGGAAAAATTACATATTTGCATCTGTATCATTGTGAATCAATATGTGAAAATTAATATGAAACCACTCTTCTTTCTTCCATTTCCTTTATTAGAACTTCTAATTGTGATGAAATGAGTTTTCCTTCATTTCTTTTACTAAACACTCAAATAAGATATTATATTTTCTTTTTTTTTTCCTCTACATTTTCTTTTTCTACTTTATCTTCCCTTTCTTTTCTTTTTTTTTTTCTGGCAAACTCCCAAACACCGTGTAAAAGAAGGGCGCATTAAATTTTTCTCCCTATAATACATTCAGTGGTCTGAACTTTTTCAGGTGACTCGTTAGCTGGACTTTAAACTGAAAAATGTTTAGTTCTAAACCTTTTTCCCCACTAACAACAAAAATGGCTTACGCCATTTTGTCTACTAATAGTAATTGGCACCTTTGTTATTTTAACATATTGATTGAGTCACTAATAACAACAAAGTTTTACAGCTAAGAACAAGGAAGCTTTCGTTAAGAGCAGGGAGGGAGGCTAGCTATATATCACTAGCATTAGACATATATAGAGTTGTTGCATTAATTTTTCCTAGAGTGGACATACGCTGAGTCGTCCCCCACAATTATCTTGGACGTTTGCTAAGTATATTTGGTATCATATGTTTTAATTTATCTAAATGGAGGACGAGTGAGCTCGCAATAATATTTATGCATTGGAATTGACTTCTCATTGGGGTTTCTCCTAAACTATAAAGGGGAGGAAGGGGTTTTGCCCTAAATCTTCATGAACTTCTGTTTTTCCACCAAAACACCCCGAACTTTGGTTTCCCCAAAATGCACTCCTAAAAACTTTAAGACCCCATCTGGCAAAGGGTTAAGTTAGGAGTTAAGTAGAGAGTTAATCTCTTCTTAGCCTAAGCTGAGTTAACTTCTCACAATTTGCTAGACATAAAAAAAATAATAGAATAGCTTACAAATTCCTCTAGATGGATTAAATTGAGTTAACCCCTCAAAATGAAGGGTTTACAAATTCACCTATTTAAATAGATTAAACGATAACTTCTCTACTTATAAAGAAAGTAGTTATAATTGTTGGATTTAAATCTAATTAAATCTAATTGTGGGCACTTATGATTAATCTGTGTGTTGCTATCCTTCAGAATAACCCACAAAAGTGATCAATTAATTTGGGTTGATGGGTATTTAATTTAATCATGGGGTTATATGTGCAGATACCAGGTTATAATTGTAATTTGATGAGGGGCCAAATTACAAATGTACAACACTTATAAATAAGGGGTTATGGTTCCTAATCTAGGGTTACATTCTCTAATTTTCTTCACCCCCATCTAGAGAGAAATTTGGCTAGAGAAACCCTAAGGTTAGAAGATCCAAAACCCATCTCAAGTTTAATCTATGGATTCAGGTATAAGCTTCTGCTCTTTTCTTTTGATTCTTGTAAATCTCTTTGAATTAATCATGGCTTTATGGTTTAGATCTCAAGTTTTTTATAAGATCTAACAATAATACTTTTTATAACTACTATAAATAGACACATACATCATTTTATGGTTAAACCATTAATATTATTAGGAGGACCAATTGGGAAAATCTTTAAATTTAGAGTGGCATTGTGACACACCCTAAAGTTCAGAGAGGTTAAATGCAAAACCTCTAAAGTTCAGGGAATTGTTAGAAATTAACCGAAAATAATATTAAGTACGTAAGAAAATTAGTCCTTTTGTTTGAGGAATCCAAAATTTTCCTTTCCGTTTTGGTCGAGCTCTCTTTCTTACTGTCAATTTCATGTCGAGTTACATTGTCTTTACAAATTACTGCATTGAACATTCCCTTGCTCCGAAAGTTTTTTTTGTCGTCGTGAAGGTTTTTATTTGGTTTACTTATGGAGATTGTCAAATTGTCGTCTTAATCATATCATATCATATCATATCATACTCTTTTTAAAAGTACGAGTTCGGAAAAATCTTTCTATGACTAATATTACCCTTAGGTTTTTTAAATATTACATTGTTATCCTAATCTATTCTAATTATCTTATCTTCTTTGAATTGGTAACAAAATGATTTATTCTTATCATAATGAGACTTAACTTGTTATTGGATAAAATAGATATATTTCATATAATTCAAATCTTTTACTTATTTCAATTTGTAGAGAAATCTAAAAAATAATGCTAGCTAACACCTAAAAGCTTTTGGACTTTGTAAAAAAATATTCAAGTTTTTTAAATTACAAAAACACACCTACAAATTCAAAATTTTATTAAAGCATCTTAAAAATTATAAATTTTACTTATCTCAATTCAGTGAGAAATCTGAAAAATATATGCTAACTAGAAACTGATAGTTTTTGACTTTGGAAAAAATATCTTGTAAGTTTTAAAAACTACAAAAACACCCCTAAAATTTTAAAATTTATAAAACACACCTTGAAAATGTCAAACTTATAAACATACTAAAAACCTATAAATAACACAAACAACCCCCAAAAATTTATGAAATTTGTAATACACACTCTAATTTTTTTACAAAATACAAAATAAAACCCTCAAAATTATAAAATTTATAAAAATCCTGATAATTTCTAACCTAACAGTATATTAAAAATATAGTAATTATAAATATTCTCTGCATAATTTATAATTTATAGAAAACACCCTTAAAGTTTTAAAATTAGAAACAAATATTTAAAATTCAAAATTTACAAAAAACACCCTTAAAATTTTAAATTTATTAGTAAATTGAAAGTATAGGAAGTATTAATAGTCTATAAACAATTTACAATCTATAAAAAAGACCTATAAGTTTAAAAAATTACTAAAAGTCCTTAAAATTCATAATTTACAAAAAAAAAACTCTATGAGAATTTCTAACCTATAGGCACTAAAATAAATATGCAAAACTACTAACAACCCCTAGAAAATTAAAATTTTGTAAAAAATATCATACACATTTTAAAAGTATAGGTTTAGGAAAAAATGTTCATGGTAAATATTAGCTATAACTTTTTTAAAAAGAACATAACTAATTAAATATATATTAAATCTAAAATTTATAAAAAATATCCTTAAAGTTTAGTACATTGCAAATTACCCCTCCAAAGTTTGAAATTTTTCAATGATTTTTTTATAATTTCTTGATTTCAATGTAATATTTAATAGTTTTGTGTATTTGTAAATTATAAATTTTAGAGTATTTTTTTATACTTTTTAAAACTTTTGAGGGTGTCTATTTTGTAGTTTTTTAAATTTTTATTGTGTTTTCAGTGTAATGCACTTTTTAAAACTTTTGAGGGTGTCTATTTTGTAGTTTTTTAAATTTTTATTGTGTTTTCAGTGTAATGCACATACACATCAACTAATGATGATATTGTTTGTAGTTTTTTAAATTTTTATTGTGTTTTCAGTGTAATGCACATACACATCAACTAATGATGATATTAAAGAATAAGTCGTTCTTAAGATTATTATACCATAGTTAAGTATGCACATCACTAATCGTGTTTTATTCCATAGTTACCATATCAAATTAGTAACTAAAATAATAATTATTTATGTTTAAATTAGGATGATTATAGTTGGTCACTCACTATAAAATTTTTATGAAAATATATACCTTACTTTCTATAGCTATCTGCACTGTCCATGTAAATTTTATAAATTAGTTTTTAATTTAATATATTAAATTATTTTTTCTTTGTCGAAATTTTTTCTTTGACTTTTAGACTGTTTAATCACTATACCACCATTCTAGCATAGAAAGGACCTCACTCTAAATGGTTTCAAGCTAATGTTTGAGTTTCACTGAAGTATATATACTATTGTTACTATGTGTATATATTTTTTAAGAAAATCATGTCAACACTTTTTAAATAGAAGAGATGTATATATTTTTTAAGAAAATCATGTCAACACTTTTTAAATAGAAGAGAACATTCTAACCTCTGATATTATAAAAATTAAATATAGCCAATTGAATGTTTAGCAAAAGAGAACTTACATCAGAAAAGTGTGAATAATAAGATAAAGAGGAAAGGTAATAGCATTGCAAACAGTACTACATATAGTAAACTACAATGTTAACCTATTTTGTGGAGCCCAACTACTGGTATAAGCATCGATGTTTCTATATATATACTTTATAATTTATTAAAAAGGGTCATATAACCTTATATAATAAAATTTATTTAATATTAAATAGTAATATCATTGTAATAATATCATTATTAGAAAATATTCTTCATGAATCGACATGCATTTTACGATATATAAGCTATGCACTCTAAAATCTTTTGTCTTTTATAGAGCCAAAAAGTTTAAATACGAGCATCTAACATGTTGCTCTAACAACAACAAAATCCACTTAGGAGATATGGATATTCTAGATGAGTTATGTATCCTATATATAATACAATTGTCCTATACAAGTGAGTTATAATAGCATTTTTCGTTCACATTGTTTTGGGTAATATTTGATAGAGACCTTGCATCAAAGAAACTACTTTAACTATATAACAGGTGTGTTAATTTGAACCGATTAAAATGCATTCAATTAGCCAATGTGGGACTAAAACTCACATAATACTTATTAAACACATTTTAATTTTTATCTCCTCAATCCAATCATTAAATGATATCTTTCCATAAAAGCCCTCTAAGACACATTATTTCAACACAAATTTCTCGTGTTTTTTTGTTTTTTGTTTTTGGTTTTTTAATTCTTAACGTATTCTCCTGAATTAAATGATTATTCAAAAGATGTTATGATTAACTAATACATTACAAAGAATAATAGTTATGTTTTGCTATTGACATGGGTTAACTCTAAAACCAAAAAAATTTATAAAGGGAATGACGATTCATGTTTCATGTCTCAAAACATATAATATCTTAATTAACCTTCTAGAAACTACTTTATTTAATTTAAAGACTAAACTCTAACTTCTATAAATCATTTTTAATTTGGACGAGGAAAGGGGTGGTTCAATTAGAACTGATTTAGAGGCTAAAATTGACCTTAGTAAACCGGGCCAATTTGGACCTATTTTTTGCCAAAAAAAAAAAAAAAAAGATTCAAGACACGAATCTCCATTTAGAAAGGTTATCAAACAAACCCTACAGCTCTCCTTTGCTCATTTCTCAAAATTGAAGCATGATTGGCACCGGAGCAGTTCTGAGTTACATTGTTTCTATTTTGGTCTAAAAGGAAAGATGGACCAAAATAGAGCTAGTTAAGATGTTTTTTTGGCTCATGAAAAAATCAGTTTAGTTAATGTCAACTTTTCCCAAACAGTGTTCTTCTTAAAATGAGATTCATGATCAAAAGGAGACCAGTATCAATACTAGTCTCATTTCCGGAGGTTGCCAAACATGCTCCAAGTGTGGGGCTCTTACGTGTAAAAGCCTTTGGAGTAGAATGAAGATTGGAGAAGAATCTCAGATTAATCATTAATTAGTTCCTTATTTTCCGGAGCAGTTTGTATGATTGATGGGAGCAAATAATCTCCACATATTTGAAGGTTAAAAGATGGGGAAGTATCCACATGTACCCATCATTTTTAAAGTTACACGAATTGATCCCATGTGACTGAATCAATCAATCAAGCAATCAATCAATCAATCCCATCGAGTCAAATTGTCATCACTGCCAGTATTTGCTTTCCCCACGTGTGAACTGCTTTCATGGCCTCGGACAGATATAGCAATGCACGTGTAGGTTACATATAGGGGGGAGGCTGGGTCTAAGCCGGTTGGTACGTAGGGCACAATCCGATTCAGAATCGTGAACTCAACCTCATCATAAGACGGTTCTATACGAGTCAATTTAGAAGCGGCGTGGTTGCCTGAAAATTCGAAAAAAAATCAATTATAGGAAGTGCGTTCATTTTATTTGTTTGGTTCACACATTCAAACCAAATAAAAAATTGTGTGACATATTTTTATTAGATGATGTGACTTATATTTGAGAAAACTTATTTTATGAATTTTTGTAAGGAAATGAATAGAAATTTATTCTTAATAATTCTCATCCCTAATTTTTCCCCTTTATTTCTAGGTAATGAACAAAACAGGTCCTTACATTTTTAAGTCAATGCTGATAAGATTACTCTATTAAAAAAAGATTATTTTGATTATACACATTTTTATAATATACTATTCGACTTTATATTGATAGTATATATCAACTAAATGATTTAAGATTAATAACAGAAACACGTGTAGGTGATAATCGAGGAACTAATTAGTAAAGACTTAATAATGTACTAATGTAGAAAAGCCTCAACAAATATTTTTTTAGTATAGGAAAAAAGAAAACCCAATAAAAATATGAAAATCGGAAAGAAGGGAGAAGATAAGTAATCATATTTTTATTTTCTTTAATGAGATTTTAAGCATATGTTTTTTATCAAATAAAAAGCTTTTTATTAAATATATTTATTTTTCATTTAAGAAGTTCTTGTTCTCGAAATATGAAAACAATGCCCAAGAAAAATAGGGAAGAGATAAAAAAAATTAAGACAGAAAAAGAAGAAAATATAGTCTAAAGATCCCCTAAAATTTATCCTTTTTTCCTAATTTTTACTCCTCTTTTCTAATAAGCCCCTGGCTTTCTGTTTGTAACAAACATGCCTCTAAGTTTTACCGCTCTCTACTAGCTGTTAGCTTTCTCCTTCTTCTTTTTTTTCTTTTTTTTAATGAAATCTCTAAGTTTGCCTTCTTAAAAAATAAGGGTAAAACTTAAGGGCTTTGCCTTCTTAAAAAAGAAGGGTAAAAGTTAAGGGCTTCTTAAAAATAAAGGGTAAAATGTAGTGGCTTCATTGTTAAAAAAAGAAAGCTTGGGCTTCCTAGAAAGATGAGTAAATTTTAGGGGCTTATTTATTAGAAATATAAACCTAGGGCCTCTTATAAAAGAAGGGTAACATTTAGAGACATTTTAGAATACCTTTTTGGAGAAAAAAATGGCAAAAGAAGATCAAGTTTTTTATTTCAAATTTTCCAATAATGTACACTTTTTGATTTGATGAGGATTGTTCAAAGATTTGGTTTTCAATATTTTCTATGGATAATTTTGATTTGAGGAAGGATCACTGATATACATGTAAGCTAGTAATTGGCTAGATGTACCATATCATGCCATTTATATGGTAACATGTGCCAGATAATTTCTCGTCACTCACATTCTTTCAAGTGGGCCCATTTGTTTGCACGAAAGTAATTATGAAATAGCTAAAGTAAAATAAGTAAAGGTTACTTCTGCTATTTCCAAGCAAAAAAACATGTTTGGTTCTTTGAAAAACTTACTTCCATTACTTTCTTAATTCCAAGCAAAAAAACATGTTTGGTTCTTTGAAAAACTTACTTCCATTACTTTCTTAAATGCTTATGTGACGCTTACGTGTCATCAATGTTTGGTTCTTTGAAAAACTTACTTCCATTACTTTCTTAAATGCTTATGTGACGCTTACGTGTCATCATTACTTTCAAAATAGTTTTTCAATCCTTAATATTCAGAAGTAGCTAGGAAGTAGTTGAAATGCATATTAATTTGGAAATAAATAATTTTTTTATTAATATTTCCTTTATCGGTTACTTCTAACAGCTTTTTATTAATAAAATTAATTCCTAGTAATATTTTCAAATGTTATCCAAACAAAATATAAATAAAGAAGAAGAAGTTCTACTTCCATTACTTCTAAAAATATACGAAACAAACAAAAAAAATGCTATTTCCACTACTTCCTACTTCATAGTTTTAAAAGTTACTTCTATAACCTATTTCTTACTTCTAATACTTCCATTATCCAAACGGGGCCTAATTAAGTTAAATATACATGATCTAATATAATAGGATTCAGATCCTCTTCACTGTAAACAAAGTAGTGGAGATATCACTATAAGAAACTTTTTTATTATTTTTTTATTTATTATTATATAATACATTATTAGCATATTAAATACTAGTATTTGATATGTTATTATATTATTATATAAGATATTTTATTTATTATATTTTCATATTACTTAATAAATATTACTAATATATTAAATTAACTATAATATAGTATAGTATAGTATAATATAATAAGCATGTTGATAATTACTCTATATTAATTAGATTTAATATATTATGTTAGATATTATATTAACACCTTCTTAAACTCAAAACCAAAACACCAAACTTAAAGCACCTAAAAGATGTTTTAAAATAAGTGTTGTGTTTTTAGTGTGAGAATGATTTAGCTCTAAAAACACCATAGTTTCCAAATGCATGATGTTTTGTTTTTGGTAAAAACATCATGAAAACAAGTAAAACACCATGCTATCCAAACAGAGCCCTAGTTGTTGATTGTGATCTTTTTCTTTGAGTGCAAATTAGGAATGAGTACAATACACGGGGTAGGGTATGTGCTAGATAGATTGTATCATTACTGCCTACTGAATAGTTAAAGATTGAAACTAAAAATAATGTTATTCCCACTACTTTTTTGTGCTTGGAGAGTATCCAAATTCAATATAGGAAAATGATAGGGGCACACCCCCAACCACAACCTCAATCACACCCCCTCTCTCATTTGCTACAGTACACCGGGTCCCCACATGGGATTTTAAAATTTAAAATCTCATATGGGGTCCGGTGCACTGTAGCAAATGAGAGCGGGGGGTGGTTGAGGTTGTGGTTGGTGGTGTGCCCCTAGTGCCACCCTTCAATATAATATGTATTTTGCAATTCACTTCCACATGCAATGATAAACAAATACATAAAGTGATAAATATGAATCACTTTAATATTTTTATATTTTAAGTACCCCCTTGAAATCAGGTTATTGGATTCTGAAGATGCACGACCACCGGAAAGTTAGCATACACGTGTGAAATCATTCATATAACTTACCAATGATTGGGCTTTTATTATTATTTTTAATGGAATGATTGGGCATTTTAAAACATGATAATTGAATACAGGATTTAAAAAAACCAAATCCTCAACTTGACTCCGACACAGGAGAGAACTATTCTCTCAATCCCTGTATCTTCTGATAGATCTGAAATGTATGTCTAGAGGGGAGGTGTGAAAAGGGCTGTTAATATTTTTTACGAAAAATCACAGAATATGATGTAGCGAAATAAAAAAGTAAAAACGAACAATAATAATTAGCCATAAATAACAACTAACTAAGGACATGCAACATTTTATAGTGGGTCCCATAACAATCCAACATCTACTATTTTTTCTCGTGAAGAGGCTTTTTCACTATGCTAATAGATCTCCTGAATCACAATAGGATTCAATAGGCTTACAAAGACCGCACCTCGGAATTTACCCAGAACCAGTTGTCTAACCTAACTGTCTATAGTGAGTAATACCTAGCTCTAGCTAGGCCTAATTCCTCAATTCACTCTGGCATGAGTATGTCGTAAATCCTCAATTCCCTCCGGCTTGAGTACGCTGTAAAATAAGTTTGAAACAAACCACCAAACACAGTTTAAGCATAGAAAATAAGAAAGACCTTACCGTCCTTAATTAACAAACCATCCTTCAATGGATCAATGTAAAGCTTGATAAAGAATGATGTAGATGATGAAATCAAGGACAACTCTTCTCGCTGAGATGATTTGAAGATGATGGGAGTGACAAGAAAGAGTTCGTTGAGGCTCTGAGGATTCAAAACTCCAATTCAATCTTCTTTGAATGAAACAATTTCTTTCTTAAAGCTCTCCCCCTTAATCTATCTGTTTTAATCTTATATAGCCTCTAATTAATTAGGAAAGAGATCCCTATAATAGAAGCTGGAGATCAAAATGAACGACAAATGACTGTGATTAAATCATCAAATCTATAATTAGCTGACATAACTATTAATAGGTGTTCATGACTATCGATGGGTCGCTGAGCACCATCGATGGGTTCCTGTAATCCATCAATGAGTTAAAATATTGTTTCTAAGAATCTGTAATTTTTTCCTGACGCCCATCAATGGTACGATGGCTGGAATTAGCTTTTGCACTAATTTTCGTGTCGTTTTGCCTTGTACACATCTTATACATGTATTCATCTATACTATATCATCTCAAATAATTATTAATACCAAATAAGAGTTTGTTATTTCTCAAACAAGAGCTATTGTACGAACTATATCTTAACAATCTCCCCCTTTTGTAATGACAAACTTGAAATTTAAATACCTAAATATATGCTTATTGGAGATACATAAATAGAGATAGTAAACACAAATACACTTTCATGCAAAAGAAAAAGATATGCAGAGCTCTCATACATTCCTACGTTCTTGAAAAGTGTAAGCATAAACATGTATTATAATAAAACCCTTAAATATTGCATCAAATGTTTCAAAAAATTTTAAAAGAAAATAAAAAACATGAAATCACTTGAAAAACACATAGATGAAAAACTTCACTAATGCAAGGATCATCAAACTTTTAAATTTCTCACCAAAACTTCTCGCTCTTTTGTTATTACGAAAGATAAAAAAACACACCAATGGTTATACTTTATACTCAAAAAATTATCATCCAAAGGTATAAAGAAGAGAAATACACATCGGTTCACACAAAAACTTATAAAAAAAATAGCGCAATAGATTAAAATCTAATCACAAAACACTTGAATATGAGAGAAATCACATCAAAAATCACAAACAAAATAATTAAATATCATTGTAAAGTACATGAAACAAATATTATAAAAATGTATGCTAGTTCATTGGACAAATTCAGATATATCGAAGAGAATAATAAGCAATAGTAAGACTTGAACTATCTCAGCCTTAGATAAAAAGGACCAAGTGTTGCCCTATCACCTCAATTGTATAGGATTTAGGAGGAAGAATGACAGTGTTTGATGGAAGATTCACACCATCTCTAAGGATAACAATATTTAATACAAGATGGCTTCTCTTTGATATTTACACAAATATAATCCACGAGTATGGGTCTTTGACCATTTTTAATGAACACACTCAATTTTTCATGGAATTCATTAAGATAGAGGATCTTCAATCATATTTTAACAAATACACTCTTTTATTTGATATATTTTTTGCATAAATACACATTTGTACATATAAAGAGTAAACATGCGCATTATTCAAGAAAAAACAAGGACAAAAACTCTTGACATATTCCAAAAATATCTTATAAACACAATATAAAAACTTTTTGCCACTATTTCACAATATAAAACATGATACATATAAAACTAGGTGTGTGAAATTGTAATATGAAATACTTCATGAAAGATTATGTTATGTTAAGAAATCATATTTTTTATCACTGTGTGCATATGTATGCGTGTGTGTGTATATATATAGAGAGATTAATGGGTATCATATGTCATACGAGGGAATTCTCTCATATACAATGATGTTGCACAATCTCTACTATGTGTAGTTATGAGGCATTCTCTCTCCTACTTTATTCACTTGGTGGAGATTATACCACATCATTGTATATGAGGGAATCACCTCATATGACATATGATACCCATTAATCTCATATATATATATATATATATATATATATAGTGAAGGGAGCGGCGACGCTGAACGGGGACGTCGAGGGCTTGGCCAATCTTGGGCGGCGGCGTTTCGGTCGCTGGAGGAGGAGAGCGGGAGGTGATGGCGCGATCCGAGCGGGAAAAAGAGAGAAGGTAGGGATTTTGGGGGGAAGGGATTTCAGCGAAGGGCTCGAGATTCTCTTTATTGGGTTTATAAATAAACGCCCCGATCGCGCGTCTCAGAGCCAGCCCTGACGGAGTCACCGGCAGATTCACTTTTCTTCATAAGATATATATATATATAATATATATATAAAATATATATATATATATATATATAATATATATATATATATATATATATAAATATATATATTATACCAACACACACGCCACAAACACACACACACACACACCAACACCAGAAGAGAGAGAGAGAGAAAACTTATGTCAACTTAAGTGGACGTCCCTAAGGTTTCTTAGTCATGATAATACTTGATTGAGGCTACATTATGGATGATCGCTTCGTTGAAACTTGATCTACATATTCTAAAACCCAACAACACCAATTTGGGGTGACATCGTCGTGGTTTGACCCTTCATCACTCGTATCAATTTTAACGGTTTCGAATGAATGAGAACTTTTTACATGGCTCGACGGAGAGGGTGTGTGTGTGTGTGTGTGTGTGTCTATATATATATATATATTATATATATATATATATATAATATATATATATATATATATATTTAGATAATTGTGAGGTAGCGGCTCATTTAGCACATGAGCTACTAAGAGATAGTGGGTTGAAGTCTACATTTTTTATGTGACTTTGAATATGGATCTCACCGCATGGCCACTCATACCCATTATTTCCACACGCACACACATGTATGTATGTATGTACGTACGTACGTATGTATGCATGTGTGTGTTACAACCTCGGATCGTTAGCGAAGAACATTATGAAACTGCGCAAAGAGTTAAACAAACTTTACAACGTTACAAAGAACTTCGGGGTATTATAACTATCCTGGGGTTGGACGAATTATCCGAAGAAGATCATTTAACTGTAGCAAGAGCATAAAAATTTGAGCTTTTCTTATCACAACCCTTCTTCGTGGTAGAAGTCTTTATATGTTCTACAGGAAAATATATTGGTCTTGCGAAAACAATTAGGGGCTTTAAACTGATACGTTTTGGAGAATTAGACGGTGTTCCCGAGCAGGCCTTTTATTTGGTGGGCAACATCAACGAAGCTACCACAAAAGCTATGAACTTAGAAAGGGAGAAGAAATGACCTTAAATCTTTATGTACTGAGAGAGAGAGAGAGAGAGAGAGAGAGAGAGAGAGAGAGAGAGAGAGAGAGAGAGAGAGAGAGAGCCACAAAAGCTATGAACTTAGAAAGGGAGAAGAAATGACCTTAAATCTTTATGTACTGAGAGAGAGAGAGAGAGAGAGAGAGAGAGAGAGAGAGATGTGAACACATATGACATAATCAAACATATATGTCAAAAGATAAAATCATCTGAATCAATCTTATCAAAATATATACATAGGTATGTCCAAAGTTTTCTTAGTTTTTCAAAAAAAAGCAAGAAAAAGAATTTTTTATTAATTAAAATGGACCATGTTTAAATCTTTAGTCCCCAAAGGAAAAAAAATTCACAGTCTTTTTCAAATGGATATTATTTAGACTTTAATTAGTTATTTTTAAAAACTATAGTAGTGCATCAAGTTTTAAACTTTATTTGTTCAAAAGACAGCTCACATGAAAGCTCATTTACCCTAGCAACTAATTTTTTTTTATTTTCACAAATTTATCAATTAATTTGTCAGATATATCACAATTCATGTCTCTATACATAGACCATTATATGCGTTTAAAAGAGGTATTTTCACTTGAATTGTTAGATTTATTCAATTCTAAAGAAAGATTTTCAATTTTATCACACAATAATTTATTATCCTTCTTTAAACTTGAATTCACCTTTTTAATAACTTTATATTTTCAGCAAGTTTTTCAAATTGATCCAGTATTTTATTATATTTAGAATAGAAATCATCATATGTATGGTATACCTCACTATCGAAGCTCTCATGTTCAGATTCAATTGAATTACTATCTTTAGCCATGAGACAACAATGTGTTCTTTTATCATTATCACTCGAGCTACTTTTTACCTTGTTCCATGTAGTCACTTCAGAACTTCTTCCCTTCTCTTTAGAATCCTTTTTTTAGTGAGCAATTCTTTATTAAGTGATCAAATTTCCTCCACCACAAATAAATTTGTTTAGTAAATTGATCATCACAAAAGCTAGGCTGACTGCAAAATGACCCCCGGCTCAGAAGCTTTCTCGCAACCACTAGAATTATATTTATTTACCTTGCTTGTATAGACCATTCTTTGATTTTTTTTTTTTGAAGAATTCATAGCCCTTAACCTGACTATCTTTTTCAGACCAGAATTTCTTCTTTTTGGCCTTCAAAGCTAAATACTTCTTCATGTCATCTTTTGAATTTTCTTCTCTCTCTTTTAATCGCACTTCATACATGAGAAGATTATCTATAATACTTTCAAGAGTTAAATTTGAAAAAAATTATAATTCTTTACTAGACATTAGGTTTGATTCCCAATTCCTAGAAAAAGAATAAAGAATTTTTCTACAAAGTTCTTTATTACCATACTCTTTTTCCAAAACTTTTGATTTGTTCACAATGTCTGTGAATCGATGAACATATTCCAAATCTCTCTGAGACATTCATCTTGAAATTTTTATACCTACTTACAAGCATTTTAAGTTCTCCTCTTTTACCAATGAAGTTTCCTCATATATAACTTTCAATATTTTCTAGATTTCTTGCATAGCAAAATAATTTAAAATACGATTAAATTCTTTAGTAGTAAAAGAATAATAAATAGATTCATAACTTTTGTATCTAAAGAGTAAAGCTTTTTATCGGGAGGGGTTCATTTGTCTCTAGGATTAATAACATAGCTTTATGTCGGGAAGGGTTCACTTGGATCTAGGTGTAACAAGGGTGACCTCTTCTACAATGATAATAGATTTACTATAACCCCTCTACACTACTCCAAACGTCATAATTGGTTAATAACCAAAAGATTCTCATACATGCTTTTCAATAGGTGTAATTTGTCCTATCAAAAAGTGAGGGTCAGTTCATAGTGTGTCCCTTAGGAAAAGCCATTATGGCGATCAAACTAGACATCTCTACAGTGTGTTGTGAATCCTAAAGATGAGAAACAAGGCTCTGCTACGACTTGTTGGATCTGATATGCAAGTCGATAGGGGGGTGAAAAGGATTGCTATGGTTTTCTACTAAAAAACACAGAATATGTGGCAGAATAAAAAAATAAATGTGAACAACGATAATTAATAGTAAATAACAACTAAGGACATACAAGATTTTCTAGTGGCTCGGATAATAATTTTATATCCATTCTTCCTTCGCACGAAAGGGCTTCCTCACTATGCTTAGAATTCTCTTGAATTACAACCAGATTTAGTAGGCTTACAAAGATGGAACCTTAGAATCTACCCAAAATCAGTTGTCTAAACTAACTCTTCACAATGTATAACACCTAGCCTTGGTTAGACCTAATTCCTCATTTCACCCTGGCTTGAGTAAGCTACAAACCCTCAATTCACACAAGATTGAGTACGCCACAAAAATAAGTTTGAAACAAACCACTAAATATAGTTTAAGCACAAAAAAAAAAAGAAAGATCTTACATCGCTTTTTGATTAACAAACTATACTTCAATGAATCAACATAAAGCTTGATGAAAAATGATGTAGATAATAAAATCAATGAAAACTCTTCTTAAGATGATCTGAAGATGATGAGAGTGACGAAAAAGAGTTTGTTGAGACTTTGAGGGCTCAAAAATCCAATTTAATTTTCTTTAAATAAAACCCTAAAATTTCTCTCTTCGAGCTCTTCCGTTTAATCTATATGTTTCAATCTTTATAGCATCTAATCAATCATGAAAGAGATATCCTAATCATAGTGAAAGTTAGAGATCAAAAGGAACGACAAGTAGTTGTGATTAAACGACGAGTAGTTGTGATTAAATTATCAAATCTGTAATCAATTGATATAACCATCGATTGGTATTCACAACCATCAATAGGTTCCTGAGCACTATCGATGGGTTCCTATAAACCATTCATGAGTTGAAATCCTAATTCTAGAAATCTATAATTTATTCCTGTAGACCATCGATGATTTTTAGTCACCCATTGATGATAACTGGTGTTAGGCGCAGAGTCACGCCCTCACGCCATGGAAGCAATATAACCCGAGAGAAAGCCCTAGCTTTTGTTTTCACAAAAGCTCAAGTCAACCTCTATATTTGTATTTCACAAAGGAAATAAGAACAAATGTAATATATCTCAACAAGGTGAGATGTACATTCTTCTCAATATTAGATCTAAGTCTGAATATTAAGGAAACCAACAAGTAATAGCCAACACCCAGAAAATAATAAAGACATAAGATTTACGTGGTTCAGCAAATTTGCCTACGTCCACGGGAGGGGGTGAAGGGAGATTCCACTATGACGGAGAACACCGACGATTTTTACAAATCACAAGTTCACCCTAAAGAAGAAGATTTGATTTTTACCCAAAAAAATTAACCTCTCTCTTATAAAATCTCTCCAAAGCTCTCTCCCTCTCTCTCCTTTTATCTCTCCTCAAGATATCTCCTTCTCAGATCTGAAAGAACTTTGTAAAACTCTCAGTTGCAGCAGCTAAAACCTTTGTTTTTCTCTCACAAAACCCTAGGAACCATGTTCCTATTTATAGGAAAGCCGGGATGAACCTGAAACCCACTGCTCTGCCCACTGTAGGACTCCTCCGAGACACCCTGAGGTGTCTCGTGCCGTGCCATGCCACATGTCAACTGCTTGCCATCTCGCTGCTCCCACGTGCCTGCTGCTTGCCACTTGCTGTCTCGCTCACAATTCTCTACCTCGTACATCATTTGATAATCCTTAAATTTTGGATGAACATTAGAAGAACGCCACGAACATCACCAGAGAGATCTGAAACATCATACCAGCTGCACCATTATACCATGGTTTCCTACACACCCTATGACCGGGATCAAGCTAATCATAGTTCTACAATTCTCCATATTGTCTCCACATCACCTTATTACTACCCCGAAGGGCCATGTCCTCTTGGGCAAATCAACACGGGCTGATATGAAGTAAGTCCAAGTAATACTGAAACTTACTACCTGTCACCACCTTGGTCAATATGTCTGTTGGATTCTCATTCGTGTGCACCTTCATGAGAGAAATATCACATTCCTCTATGATACCTTACACAAAATGATACCTGACATCGATATGCTTGGTACGAGCATGATAAACTTGATTCTTAACCAAATAAATCACACTCTGAATATCGCACCACAAGTTCACGCAATCCTACTCAATCCCCAAATCATCTAGAAGACCCCACAACCACAATTCTTTCTTCACTCCCTCTATCATGGCTATTTACTCAGCCTCTATAGTAGAGAGTGCCACTATAGCCTGTAATATCGATCGCCAACTAACTGGAGCATCATATATTCTGAACACATAACCAGTAGTAGATCGCCGTTTGTCTAGATCTCCCGCATAATCTGAGTCCACAAACCTATCAATCTGACATGTATCTTCACCAAAGCACAGACTCGTATCAGCAGTACCTTTCAAGTACCTCAGGACCTATTTTACTGCTTCCTAATGCGCCTTTTCCGGATTCGCCATGAACCTACTGACTATACTGACCGCCTGTGAAATATCTGGACGTGTATACACTATTGCATACATTAAACTGCTAACTACACTAGTATAAGGTACACGCTCCATGTGTACCTTCTCATCCACTGTAGTGGGAAATTGTTTACCTGAGAGCCTGAAGTGTGGAGCCAATAGAGTCACCACCGACTTAGCACTCTGCATCCCAAACCTTACGATAACCCTCTCAATGTAGCCCTTCTGACTCAAGAACAATCATCGATTTGCCTGCTCTCTTCTAATCTCCATACTCATTATTTTCTTAGCAGCGCCCATGTCCTTCATCTCAAACTCTTTACCAAGTTGAGATTTTAGCCTATCTATCTCCACCTTGCTTCTCGAAGCAATAAGCATGTCATCCACATACAAAAGAAGATGGTATAATCCCCTCCATGAAGCTTTCGAATATAGACACGACAGTCATAATCACTTCTAGAGAACTCATGCTTTAGCATGAAGGAGTCAAATCACTTGTACCACTGCTGAGGAGATTGCTTCAATCCATATAGTGATTTCCTCAAGCGACATACCTGATTATCCTTATCCCCAGCCTTGTAACCCTCAGGTTGATGCATATAGATTTTCATATCCAAGTCTCCGTGCAAGAAGACTGTTTTGACATCGAGTTGTTCCATCTTAAGATCACCATGAGCAATAATACTCAATAGCACCCGAATAGAAGTGCGTTTTACCACTGGAGAAAAGATCTCATTATAATCCATACCCTCTCTTTGTGCAAACCCCTTAGCCACTAGTCTAGCCTTATACCTTGTACCGTCAAGCTCAGAAGAATCCTCCTTTCTCTTGTACACCCACTTACAACCTATATCTTTTCATCCTACGGGCAATGGGAACACCTCCCATGTTTGATTCTTTCGGAGAGATTACATCTCTTCCTCCATCACAGCCAACCAACTCTCACTATGCTTATCCCGAATAGCTTCTTTAAAGGTGACCGACTCATCATCCTCCACCGAGAGTGTGTAATCAACCAAATTTACTTTTTCATAGTGCTTCAGAGGCTGGTTTGACCCCAACTTCTAAACCTACTTGTATGCTCGCATTGGCCTGGTGGAAGCCAAACTGTCTTTGAGCTGTTGTTGTTATAGTGCTTATACATTTTTCTGCTAAACTTCCAACTCTTCAAGCCCATCATCACTCTTTTTCAGAGTGTCTCCATGATTTCCCACTTGAACATGACTAGAAACTGGTTGATCTTTAGGTTCTATTTTAATTACCTGAGACTTTGAAGTCCTAACAGTCCCAGCACCATTATCCTCGATCGCCCTAGCTTTTGACAAAACTATCATGGATTTTTCATCAAAGGTCACATCTCTGCTGATCACAAACTTAGAATCTTTTGTACACAAAGGCGATAGCCTTTTACGCCCTTTGCATACCCCAAGAATATTACCTTCTTGGCCCTCGCGTCAAGCTTTTCCTCATTAACATGATATTAGGCGGTACATCCGAAAATCCTGAGCCTATCATAATCTGCATGCTCCATTGACCATACCCGATAGGGTATATCACCATCCAATATTGAATATGGAGGACGATTCACTACGTAGCAAGCTGTAGCAACCACTTCTGCTCATCATTCTTTGCCTAAACCGGTATATGATCGCATATTCATTTCTTTCTCCTGCACTATACGGTTTAGTCTCTGTGCGACTCCATTCTGCTGTGGTATAGATCTGACTGTCCAGTATCGAGTAATACCCTCTTGATCACAAAACTTATTAAAAACACCATCTGTATACTCTATACCATTATCAGATCTCAGTGTCTTCAGTTTCCTGCTTGTTCTGTTCTCAACCATTGTCTTCCACTTCTTGAATGTCTCGAATACCTCATTCTTATACTTAAGAAAATAAATCCAAGCATACCTAGAATGGTCATCTATGAACGAGACAAAATACCTGGAACCACCTTTGAAAATTATCGTAGACGGACCCCACACATATGTGTGCACATACTCTAATATACCTTTACTCTTATGATTGCTTTTTAAGAATTGGACCATGTGTGCCTTCCCGTACATAATCCTTGCAAAATTCCATGCAAGGTTTCTTCATGTTCTTACCAAGCAGATCTAGACCCTTCTCAAACATATGCCCAAGTCATCTATGTCATAACCGAGTGTGATCACATGAGTCTCTACCACTTCCTTCAGTTCCAACCGTTGCATATCCTGTCACCATCGTACCCGGGAGAGTATATAGGTTACCATGACGTACACCTTCATCACTACTAGGAAACCTCAAACAACTTTCTTTACTCCGTTCTCTGTTACTATCTTACAACCACCAGAGTCTAAAGCATCAACTGAGATAAGATTCTTCCGTAAGTCGGGAACGTGCCTCACATCCGTTAGGATTCTGACCACTCCTCATGCATCCTAATTTTGATATCACCAAGCCCCACTATTTTACAAGCATGATTATTCCTCATCAATATGGTTCCACTATCAATACTTTTGTAGGTAGTAAACCACTTCCTATTTGGGCACATATGGTAAGAGCAACCCGAATCAAGAATACACTTTCCAGAGATATCTTCACCACCCGTAACGACATAGCATTCTTTATCGCTCCCTTCTTCCGAGACATAACTTGCCTCTTCCTTGCCTTCTCTCTTCTTGGTTTTGTTGTTATTCTTCTTCCCACCTACTCTCTTGTTGGGACAGCCAACTTTGAAATACCCTAGCTCACCGCATTTGAAATACGGTCTTCCCGCAAGAGGTCTCGATTTCGATCTAGACTTTCCACCCTTATCTTTTCCTCACTCACTGCCCCTTCCCCTTACAAATAATCCTTGTGCTTGCTCCTTGTTACCACTAGTGGTCATATCACTAGTTGCAATTTTCGAAGATCATCCGCCAGAAGCACCGTTCTAGTCTCATCCATCTTCAAATTGTCTCCTATAAGTATCAATGTTTGTACCAGGTTCTCATAAAATTTTGGTAAAGAAAAAATAACATAGTTGCTTGAACCTCATCTTCTACTATCACATCAATATCCTTCAAATCTGATATAATCCTATCGAACTTGTTGATGTACTCCCGGATTGATGAGTCTTCCTCTATCTTGCAAGTATACAATTTAGATTTTAAGTAGATCCGATTTGTCAGACTCTTCGTCATGAAGGTACTCTCTAACTTTGACCACACGCCCACAGTCATTTCCTCTCCATCCACCAAGAAAGAAATATCCCTCTCAAGACATAGGATAATCAACGCTCGTGCTTTAAGATCTAACTCTTCCCAATCCTCATCTGATATATCTTTGTGCTTCTTCTCTTTTCCTGCCAAAGCTTTGTAAAATTTTGACAAAATCAACAAGTTTTTCATCTGCATCCTTCAATAGGAAAAATCATTCTTCCCATTGAAATTTTCAATCTCATACATTTCCACTTCAACTGTTTTACTTGTAGACGTCATTCTTCGCTTGTTTTAGTAAACTGTTTTTCTCAGGAATTCCAACAAATACCTTGTGTGTACCATACAATACCCAAAACACCACCTCAAATCGGATGCTTTACCACCGTCAATCTGATCAAGGGGCTCTGATACCAATTGTTAGGTGCAGAATCACGCCCTCACGCCACCGAAGCGATATCACCCGAGAGAAAGCCCTGGCTTTTGTTTTCACAAAAGCTCAAGTCAACCTCTATATTATCATTTCACAAAGGAAACAAGAACAGAAGTAATATATCTCAACAAGGTGAGATATACACTCTTCTCAATATTAGATCTATGTCTGAATATCGAGGAAACCAACAAACAATAGCCAACACCTAGAAAACAGTAAAAACACAAGATTTACGTGGCTCGGCAAACTTGCCTACGTCCACGGGAGGGGGTGAAGGGAGATTCCACTATGAAGGAGAACACCGACGACTTGTACAACCAACAAGTTCGTCCCAAAGAAGAAGATTTAATTTTTACCCAAAAAAATTGATCTCTCTCTTGCAAAATCTCTCCAAAGCTCTCTCTTCTCAAGATCTCTCCTTCTCAGATCTGAAAGAACTCTGTAAAACTCTCAGTTGTAGCCGCTAAAACCTCTATTTTTCTCTCACAAAACCCTAGGAACCTTGTTCCTATTTGTAGGAAAGCCGGGCCGAACCTGAAACCCGCTGCTCTGCCCGCTGTAGGACTCCTCCGAGACACCCTAAGGTGTCTCGGGTGCGCAGGACACCCTCAGGCGTGTCTCCGCCCTGGCCGTACCGCGTGCCAGCGCTTTGCCGTCTCGCTGCTCCCGTGTGCCTGCTGCTTGCCGCTTGCTGTCTCGCTCACAACTAGAATCAGCGTTTCTACTAATTTTTTTATCGTTTCGCCTCGTACACATCTTATGTCTATATTTATGTGTACCAAACAAATATTAGTACCAATTAAGAGTTTGTTATTACTCAAACAAAGCTATTGTACAGACTACATCCTAACATCTCCCTGAATACATTATTATAATTATCTTAAATTAAAAGTATAAGTAAACATTATTTCCAAAGAATACGATATGCATGGGCCATCTCATGAATGTTATTGTCCTTTAGTTGTAATATTTAGACTCTGGTCCAATAAAGCTTGACAACTGCACGAGTCATGCATGACGTTCTCAGTTTAAGGAGAAAAGAGCTTACTCAAGCTCCTCTAGAGAATCGTGAATCATTAAAATGATATAATATTTCCCATAGTGTGCATCTCTTATGTACTATGTATGAACTAAAAGAAGAAAAAAATCTCCTATTTCTCCACATGTCAACAAGGGAATCTGCGAGGAAGCATGCACTTAGTTATTGTGGCATCTATTGCTTGTTATGGCACAATTAGTGGGCATCAACTTGCGTCTAAGAGACAACGAGGAATTCGCAACTTTATGATATCCTTTTTAACTCCTTTACTCTTGTTTGCACATGCTTCTGCTGTATATGGTCACAATCTAGTAACATATGTGCGTGAATAAAAATATTGGTTGCGGACGGGAGCACTTAGCTCTATTAATAGTAAACAATGATTATATACAAGACAAGATATTAACAAAAAAGTGTATGGAGTCTCACAGACGAAAAAGTATGCGTACGTGTTCGAATATCTAGGGCTCTCAGTAAGAGAAGATATGTCAGCTATTGGGATTTTACTTCTTGGATTATAACCTCGAGCACTGTACGTGTATGGATGATTTGTAAATATCATAGTAAGTGGCTGGGTCACATTATGCAAAGGGTGGGCAAATGCCACTGAAATTATCTTCTGGGCTGGGTCACATATTATGCAAAGGGTGGGAAAATGCCACTGAAATTATCTTCTGGACTTCTGGATTAGATGTTTGTGAAACCTAGCTAATCTTAATATTGCCCCTGGTGCCTGGTGGTAGTCTAACATAGCCCCACAAGGCCCTAAACAGTCTTATAAAAAAAATATAATAAGACTGAAAATATTGTTCTGTATTGATTTATAATTTGCAAATGTTTGATTTTATTTATTTATAATTTGTCGACCTCTCACCATGACACCATCTATCGGTCCTGGCTGTTCTTCTAACTATATATAGTTTTATTTAGAATCCATGATCACTGTAGAATTATTTGATGGGATCACTGTAGAATTATTTGATGGGGTTCTTTTACCCCCGTCCTTTGAGCCCAAAGTTAATTTTACCTTGTTCTATTTATAAATCCAGGTACCATCATTTGTATCTCTAAATTTAAACAACTTTATGTATTTGTCTTTAAACCCAATTGGTATAATTCATAAAAATAGGTCATGCGTATACTTTTAGGGGACAAAAAACCCTAAAATACCCATAACCCCAAAAAAGTTTAGAATTTGCAGCAAAGATTCTAAACTTTTGAAAATTGGGGGAAAACCCTGAAAAGTTATAAAGCATCCTTGAACTTTTAGGAATTATAAAACATAATCCTACGAAATTTACAATTTGCAAAAAACACCTTGAAAGTTTCAACAATAGTAGAAACACCATAAAATTAACAAAAACACCCTAAAAAGATAAAAAATCACAAACACTCACAAACGACAATTGTTTTTAAGTTTTGATCTTTTTAAATTTGAGTGCATTTTTTGAAAATTTTAGGGTGTTTTTATAAATGTTAAAAAATCAGGGGGCTATTTATAATTCCTAGATTTTTAATGTATTTAAAAAAAAAATTAGGATGTTTTTATAATGTTTGAATTTTAAGAGTATTTTTTGCAATTTAAAACTTTTAGGCTATTTTGTGTAAATTTTAAAACTTTTTACGGGGTTGTTTTCTTTAACATAA
>NC_033798.1:89178586-89209194 GCF_001876935.1 Asparagus officinalis
AGACCACACAGATAATATATTTTAGAGATTAAGTTTAGAGATAAATATACAAAATTGTTTGGATTTATAGGTACAAATAAAACTACTTGGATTTAAAAATAAATCAGAGTAAAGTTTTGACTTTAAAGGCAAAAATCCCTTATGCGATTCGGGAGAGGCATGGAGTATAGAATATATCTTTCGGTGAGGCCTCTCATTTAGGCTTTAGGACTTTAGTTAAGAGTTAATATAGTTATATGCTAGTTGTTCTACTTTAGTGGAAGATTTGAACTTTTAATTTTATAAGAATAACTTTCATAGCGAGTCTCAGTCTCCTAGAGTACTGTTTTTTGAGTTGATAAAAAAAAGGAAATTTGCATATAAGAAGCAAATTGGAAAAAGTTAAGCACTCCTCACTTTAAAAGTCGAACTTATTTAGCACTTGGACCAAAGAACCCATGCTAAAACACCCCAGCCTAAAAATCTATACAAGCCTTTAAAAAAACTCCTCAAAATACACCTAGAATCATCTTTTCTCCAACATTGAGCCCCCATTCTTCTTCTTCTTTCTCAACCCAAAAGAGGGGAAATTTTCCCATTAATCAACCCTAGATCTCTCAAAAAAGTAAATCTTTTGACAAAATTTAATCATTTTGAGAAGAAAATAGGTCATCTCTTAAAATTTTTTTAGCCTTTTTGAACCTTAGTGTCTAAAGCCCCACCCCCCTCTTCTTCTCAAAAATATGCAACAAAGGAATCAAAATCCTCAATTCTAAACCTACTTCAGCGATAAAATTATCATTTTGTTAACAAAATTTACCGTAATCTATGGTGAAATCACGTTCTACAATCGAATCAGTAACAGAAACAACCTGTTTATAGTCTACAATAGTGAAGAAATGCTCTGCACAATTCATGTCGTAAGTTTTTTTTAAATTTTACACGTAATTTGTTTATTTTTTACTTCATCATGGACCTTAAAGATTCCCTTTTTAAGAGAAGATTGTTGAGAAGAAGTACAAAAATTATGATCTAATAGGTGAGAAATGAGTTGCCTGAAAAAAGAATACAAGTCTCATTATTCACATATCTCTTTAATTGCTTACAGAATCACAATTCATATCCAAGTTTTTTAAACTTTGTGCTATATTATCTCAACTTCCTGAACATAACATGAATTAGATTTTGCATTCTTAATTTAATATTCATGATTGCATTTCTGGTGGTGTTGCTTAAGATTTTATTGAACATAACGATTAGAATACCAATTTCAACTAGAAATAGTATTGTTGTAACTTTTTCCAATCCTTAAAATTGCAAATAATCACTAGTAGAAAACCACGTATTCTAGACGGAATATTCTAGACGGAATTTTTTCCGTCTAGAATGTATTAAACTAGACGGAAAAATTCCGTCTAGAATATTCCGTCTAGGATAAAATATTCTAGACGGAAATTTCCGCCTAGAATAGTATCCTAGACGGTTATTTTATTTTTATTATTATTTTTTTAATTTCCACGTATCCTAGACGGAAATTTCCGTCTAGAGTATACATCCTAGACGGAAATTTCCGTCTAGGATACGTGGAAATTTAAAAAAAAAATTTAAGGCGTCAAAACCCCAGCCCTCCCTTCATTTCCCCCTTCGCGAGTCCCCTCCTCCGCCGTTTCCTTCTTCATCTTCCAGAAAAGAGAAGCGCGCCCTCCAATTCCAGATCTAAGATCGAGTCGGAGGTCAACTCGATCTGCGATGGGATCTTGAAGCTTCTCGATTCGCATCTGGTTCCTTCGGCGTCTGCGAGCGATTCGAAGGTGTTCGATGGGATCTTGAAGCTTCTCGATTCGCATCTGGTTCCTTCGGCGTCTGCGAGCGATTCGAAGGTGTTTTACTTGAAGATGAAGGGCGATTATCATCGGTACTTGGCGGAGTTTAAGATCGGATCGGATCGAAAGGATGCGGCTGAGAGCACGCTTTCAGCTTACAAGGCTGCTCAGGTTCAGATCTGACCTCTATGGAGTTTGATTTGATTTTTTTTTGATTTTTTAAAAAAAAATTCAGCGCGAGATTTTGAAAACATTATCATTTAACGTGAAACTTTCTAGACGCGTATTCTAGACGGAATTCCGTCTAGAATACACATCCTAGACGGAATTCTAAGTATCCTAGACGGAATTTTCCGTCTAGGATACCTTATTTTTTAGCAGTGAATACACAAGACGTTGATGGCATATATATATATATTATCTTTGTGTTTCGCAACAAAGACGATCGTTATTTATGGAAAAATATAAGAATATATGTGAACATACGAGGCTATTATGATTTTATGGAAGAAATAATACACTTGTAAGTATCAAGTTGTTATTTATAAATTTCATGTGAGATATAGTTACATTTAGTGTGATAGGTATTCGATATATGTGATAAGTTTTAATATCTTGTGACACTTATTCATTAAATGTGATAGCTAGTCATTTTGTGTGTCTTTTACTTATTTTCTATGACAATTATTCATTAACTATAATATCTAGTCATTTTATATGACTCTTACATATTTTTTGTGACACTGATCCATTGACTATGATATCTGTGCATATTATATAGAAAGAGGATAGTTTATCTTGTCCATGTTGAATAGCAAGTTCCTAATATGTTTCCTAATTTATTTTAGTAACAAGTTATTGGGATTCCTAATCTGTTTTGGTAACAGGATTCCTAATCTGTTTTGGTAACAAGTTTTTAGGATTCCTAATCTATTTTGATTTTGGTTTTAGAATTCCTAGTATGCTTTTGGTTTTAGGATTTCTATATATATAGGAACACGTTTTAGGTTTGGAGAGCAGTGAATGGGATATTTGGAGCATAGAAAAGAGGTATTTTCTGAGCTATTGGTTAGAGTTTTGCTTGGAGAAAATTAGACCTTTATTGGTGAGATTAATTGATGAATTTGTGTGATTTTGTAATCTCAGTTTGTACTCTTCTTCTCTATTAGTGAAAACCTCATCCCCTTCTTGCCCCGTGGACGTAGGTAACTTATCGAACCACGTTAAAATTGGTTGTTTAAGTTTGTGCCGTTAATTTGCATTATTTGGCCTTCTCTCGACGTTTGTTTGATTTGATCTCTCAAAACACATCGGTTTGGTTTTGGCATCCGCCGCGAACAACAAGTGGTATCAGAGCTTGGGCTACGCTTGGGCTAATTGGAGGAGTAGATCACTTTAGAAGTTCGTCTAGGGCTTCAGTTTGTGATAAAGGTGGGATTTTCCTATTTGTGGATATCGTTTTCGTCGTGCGGGGTGAGATCTTTCGGAGGCTCTTTTTAGGGTTTCAATTGGACATAAAAATCTCTCCTTTATCAGTTTGGATCTATTCTTTATTTGTTCCGCATTGGCTTGTTGGTGCTTTGAGATAGATGGCCAAGAAAGAAGGAGTTGAGGGTGGCATATTGGATTATTAAGGAGTGCTTTGATTTGCAGATTGAAGTCCTTTGAGCACATTGGTATGAGCAAGAAGACCGAGGTGGAGTTTGGCACTTCTATCCATCGATTGAGGGGTCTTTTAGGTGGTGTTCATTCAGGCATTTAGGGGACTTCTAAGGAGGCATCGTTGGGAGGTAATAGGTATTTGATTTTCTATGTTGGTGATTATTTTAGGTATTTGTAGGTTGCAACTAAATTCTGTTGGTTTGAAGTCCTAGAAGTCAACAACAGATGGAGGAAGTGTGTTGGCAGAGAGGTAACCCGTCGTTTTATTTTTGGTAGGAGTTCTTTCTTGCATTTGCGCTGACCTCACAAAAATTTGAGACACTTCATTGGAGAGGAGACATTAAGGCAACGAGATGAGATGACAGTTATGATGAGTTGTTCCTTACTGAAGGAGGATCGGTGTTTGATGTCGAGCATTGGTTTTGGTATTCGGGCTTCGACATGTTTGGGTCATCTTAGTCATAGGTTGTCGACTACTATGTTTGGAGATTTTGGATGTGGTGTAGCTACTTCAGATTTTGGATTGCGTCGAATGTTTGTTTGCCCAGCATTTGATCACATCAATGATATGAGATTTGATCCGATAGCACATTTAGGATTCAGTAGCTCGTTTGGTTATCCATTGGGAGACTCTGATTTTGTTCGGAGTAGGTATGTTATATTTGACTCTCGGCAGGTGGAGAATGTTGATCAGATTATTAGGATATCATAGTGGGTGGAGGGTGATGCTACTCCATGTTAGGTGAAGATTACTCTTCATACTCCAAATCATACTGCATCGTTTGTGATTCCAGCTAAGGTGACACAGATTAGGGATCATTTGGATTTGGATGCAGATGATGAGTTGGTTGATTCGAATGCAGCTGGTGGATATAGTTTGGATTTGGATATGGCCGTTGGTTCATCTCAGGTGGAGGTTTTTAGTTTGTTTCATTTTAGGACCATTGGGAGAGCTATCAACCATAGATTTGTTAGTGAAGAGTTGAGAACTCTTCTATTTGATTGAGGGCCTTTGAAGGGTATTTGAGTGAACTACGTGAGTGTTTGATTCCTTGGTCAAGAGGATACGTAGGCAGTCATTTATGATACATCCAGTTTGGTGAGGTTATACCGACATTTGGAGTTTGTTCGCATTCTCGTTTGAGTTCTCGACTTGTTGTAGATTGATTCTGTTATCATGAATTTGTTCCACTTCGTACTAGACGCAACAAGTAGGACGTTTGGTTGGTATTGGTGTTGGCTTAGTTTTGGAAACACTTTGCCGAGGTGGAGAATTGTTGAATAGCAAGTTCCTAATATATTTCCTAATTTATTTTGGTAACAGGTTATTAGGATTTCTAATCTGTTTTGGTAACATAATTCCTAATCTGTTTTCGTGACAAGTTATTAGGATTCCTAATATGTTTTGATTTTGGTTTTAGAATTCATAGTATGCTTTTTGTTTTAGGATTTCTATATATATAGGAACATGTTTTAGGTTTGGAGAGCAGCGAAGGGGATATTTGGAGCATAGAAAAGAGGTATTTTCTGAGCTATTGGTTAGAGTTTTCTTTGGAGAGAATTAGAGCTTTGTTGATGAGATCAATTAGTGAGTTTGTGTGATTTTGTAATCTCATTTTGTACTCTTCTCTCTATTAGTAAAAACCTCATCCCCTTCTTGCCCCGTGGACATAGGCAACTTGTCGAACCACGTTAAAATTGGTTGTTTGAGTTTGTGCTGTTATTTTGCATTGTTTGGCTTTCTCTCGGCATTTGTTTGATTTGGTCTTTCGAAGCATATCGGTTTGGTTTTGGCTTCCACCATGCACAACAAGTGGTATCAGAGCCCAACACTCCACAACCATAGTATAAATGGACATGAGATTCTTCATATGCTACGTGGTGAAACATTGCATGGTTCTGCTCGACATTTAGTAAGAGATTCTTCACTTGCTATTTATCAATTTGATATGGGCAAAGTATTATGTGTTTTGCCACATTTAGTATTTTCTTGAGACTACTATTAATTGTATATGACCGTTAATTTACCTCTTTGTTTATCAGATACTATTGTGGCATACATGCTTACTTGTACATGATTAACACATAAAATATGCAAAGTTGTAAGAGAATAACTATCGAGTTATAGTATAGAAATTTGATGTCAAAACCACAAGGAAGGTATGTATTTAGAAATTCTAAAATTGGTCCTATAAATGTGTGGACTAAGAGGAGTGAAATAGAGTTTGTAGAGAGAAAATTATCACGAGATAAAAAAAATTAAAACAAGAGCAGAGAAGGGGATAAGGTGGAAACAAATAAAAACAAAAGAGAGAAAAGAGAAAACCGAGGGGAAAAAAGAAATCAATAAAAGAAATAGAAGTGAGAACAGAATAAAATTAAGAAAAAGAAATTAAGAGAGAAATCAAATCTAAAAAGAGTGAGGAAAAATAAGTAAAGAAATAAAGAATCTAGACTTGAATCCTCTAGTTAATTTCATTTAGAATTTATGGATTACTCTCATATTTTACTTTAGATTTACGAAGTATTGATTGTCAAACCACTAAAAGAAAAAAATCTATCAAATAATCGTCCAAGTAAAATTTTTATTATGAGAACAATAAATAACTAGATAATAATTCTAGAATTTATAAGCATAACATATTAAACCACCCAAGATAAATATATATTATCAAATTCTTCTTCTGTCAGTTAATTCTCTAGTTAAATATTAAGATAAATTTAAGCATAAATAGAGTAATCCATAATTCATAAAAGAAATTAAACTTGTTTCATCCAATTTTGGAATCTCTAAAAAAATTAGTTATTCATTTTATAAAAAAAATAAGGAATTAAAATCTATACTAGAAAGCATAAAAGAATAAGAAATAAATCTAAACTACAAGTAAGAAATTAAAAACTAACTACAAAATAAAAAAAAGACAATAAAATAAATATCTATACTATGAGAATAAAGGAAATCTAACTAAAATAAAAGAGCATGAAAATAAATCTACAATACAAAGAATAAAATAAATCTAATCTACCAACATAAAATTAAGAAAATAAAATCTTTAAAAGAAAAAACTTACATTACAAAGGGTTGGCTCTTGAAGCCAATTCTTCATCTTTATCAACAAGAAGAAGAGAAAATTTAAAAGAATAATTTTTTTTATTTATTACAAATTAAAGTTTATAATTTTAGAAGGTCTTACTCAATTAAGAGCAACCATCCTCTCCAAATGGAGTTTTTTATAAAAAAAATTTATATTCAAACCCCTCACTCTCTATCCCTATTCATAGCCTACTGTAATCAATAAGAGGCATTGGATTAGCCTTGAGTTTTAAGAAATAAATCTCAGTTATTAACTACTTTTATTATGAACCAATTAGTTGGCTAATCGATTAGCCAATCGATTGGTTCTTAACAGAATTAAATTCTTTGTTGACTTGTTGACCCCTTATTTCTTTATCTCTTGGGATTTTGTAGACCTTCTCTTGGCTTGATCTTAGGCTTTAATAAATGTTAGAAAATTGAGGAAATTTGGTTCTTTTACACTCACATTCATTTATTCTCTATTACCTACAAATTAAGATAAAAAATTATTATTAGTCAATATATTTATTCAAATAGAATAGATAATGAGGATAAAAAAGTATAATGAACATGATGATCAGTACATTAAGGTGATTCTAGAAGGAAAGAATATGAGATCTAAGACGTTTGAAATTTCAAGGGAAGAACTTTCTGCACAACTTATATGCGAAGGATGAATCGAAGGAGAAAAAAATAATGTTCGATGCAGATGACCCAAAATATCTTTTATATTTTGGGGGCAATGATGTACCAATGACTGAGTGAAAGTATTAGACAACATATGATAAAGTGTTTTCTTAAGAACTTGAAATTAATCTTTATCTTTTGTAACTTTTGAGACCTGTGGTGACAATGGCGAAATGTGTATTCATGATAACTTTATTTGACTTTGAAATGTTAGCTTATCTTATTATTATCATCTAGTTATCTTATAGTTATTTGTCAAAATAAACTTGGATAAACCATGAAAGTTTCAAGAGTCGCATATAGAATCCAAAAGTGTTAAGTTTACAACTGTCACATTTAATACCAATAAGTCACACAAACATCTAAATTGTAACATTTAATTGATACGCATAAAAAAAAGACAAAAGTAACATAAATAGCCAAAAGTCCCAAAAGAGTTTCAAATCTGCCAGGAAACATTAGTCTTGTATATGTTCAGTGCATGTGGCTCGATTATGTCCTTTAGCGTGACACCTTGAGTATTTAACTGGATGTCTTTTCTTAGACTGTATGTCTATTCTCAGATTGATTGCAGCATCCTAGCAATCCATGTTGGGGATTCGAAACAATCAATCGAACCCTTGCCCTTCCGGACCTTGTGTTGAAAGTAGGAAAGTAGGAATAAACCACAAATAAAGATCTAACATTGTAAAAACAGTAAAAGAGACGAACACACAGATTTAACGAGGTTCGGCAACGTGCCTACGTCATCGGGAGCCACACCACACAATCTTTCTATTAATTGAAGAAGAAAATACAAGCTCTCAAACAAGGGGGAAATCTCTCTGAGATTCTCTCTCTCTTAGCAGCCAAAAAGCTCTCTTTTTGATGTCCTACAAACCCTAGAAACGTTTGGGTATTTATAACAAACCCCAGCAGAACAGGATTCCTAGATAAAATAGGAAACAGCGAATCTGCGTCGCGGTCGACCGCTTTGCCAAGGTCGGTCGACCGGTCAGAACGACGAAATCCTACAGGGTCTTGTGCACGATATCGGTCGACCGCAGCGACCACGCCGGTCGACCGGCCAGAGCGAAAACTTCTTCTCAGTCTCCTGCAGTGCACGCGGTCGACCGGCTTTGCCACTGCGGTCGACCGCACAGTCTTCTGACTGTTTTCTTCGTCTTTTCGATTGCAGCTTTGGGTCTACACACTTAGACTAACAATCTCCCACTTGGAGACCAAAGCGCTATCAATGAGCTCACCCGAACTCTCCCCTTCTTCGCATGTATCTTTTCCCTTGAAAAATTCTTTCTTCAATCAACATCCCGACGATCACGCCGATCCTCGTAGTGTGGCTCCGCCTTCGTCTTCTACTCGTGAAGGCCAACTGAAGTTGCGCACAACTCCAGTTTCTCAATGGTGACTGCCTTCGTCAACATGTCCGCCGGATTTTGACTCCCCAAAATCTTCATTAAGTGCAACTTTCCGTCCTCGATCAGCGAGCGTATAAAATGGTATTTAACGTCGATGTGCTTCGTTCTGGCATGATATACTGGATTCTTGGCAAGATGTATAGCGCTCTGGCTATCACAATAAAGAACTCCTCTCCCTTTCTTCAGATCCAACTCTTCCAAGCACCCGTTCAACCAGATCATCTCCTTGCTTGCTTCAGTCACAGCGACATACTCAGCCTCGGTTGTAGACAAAGTCACAATCTTCTGCAGACGTGAGACCCAGCTCACTGCTATCGACGCTAAGGTATAAACATACCCCGTGGTGCTTCGCCTCGTATCATGATCACCGGCGAAGTCCGCATCCACGTATCCCTGCAGCACCAACTCCTTCCTCCTGAAACATAGTGGCTTGTTCGTTGTTCCCCTCAAGTACCGCATTATCCACTTTACGGCCTCCCAATGCTGCTTTCCTGGATTGCTTGCAAATCTGCTCACAACTCCCACTGCATGGGCGATGTCCGGCCTCGTGCAAACCATCGCGTACATGAGACTCCCAATGGCCGAAGAATATGGCACCCTGCTCATATGCTCTCTATCTGCATCTGTCTTAGGCGATTGCTCCTCAGATAACTTGAACTGACTTCCAAGGGGTGTGCTAACAACTTTAGCATTCTGCATGTTGAACCTCTAAAGTACCTTCTCAATGTATTCAGCTTGGCTCAAACTCAATGTCCCTTCAGCTTCATCCCTACTGATTCGCATCCCTAGAATCTGCTTCGCTGCACCCAGATCCTTCATTGCAAATTCCTTTGCTAGCTGCCTCTTCAAACTGTTTATCTCTTCTAAACACGGTCCTGCTACCAACATGTCATCAACATATAATAACAAAATAATGAAGCTGGACTCGAACCTTTTGAAATAACAGCAATGATCCGAATTGCATCTTCTGTAGCCATTGTTCTGCATGAAGTTATCAAACTTCTTATACCACTGTCTCGGAGCCTGTTTCAAACCATATAAGCTCTTCTTGAGCTTGCACACCATCTCTTCCTTTCCTTCTTCAATGAAGCCAACAGGCTGCTTCATGTAGATTTCTTCATCCAAGTCACCATGAAGAAAGGCAGTCTTCACATCTAACTGCTCAAGGAAGAGGTCTTCTGCAGCTACCAAACTCAACACCACTCTGATGGTTGTGAGTTTCACAACAGGGGAAAATATCTCCGTGTAGTCCACTCCTTCCCGCTGTTGAAACCCTTTCACTACTAATCTGGCCTTGAATCTCTTGCTTCCATCACTCTCCTGCTTGACCCGGTAGACCCATTTATTGTGCAAGGCTTTCTTCTGTGCAGGTAGCTGGGCTAACTCCCATGTCTCATTAGTGAGTAGAGAATCCATCTCCTCCTGCATCGCATGCTCCCACTGCTGAGATTCACTCACTTGCACTGCCTCTTCATAACACTCCGGCTCTCCGCTATCTGTTAAGAGTAGATAATCAAGTGACGAGAGGTATTTGGGATTTGGTTTGGGTACCCTAGATGACCTCCTAGGCTCCACGCCCTGGGTAGTAGCTTCTGCACCTGTAGTCTCCTCCGTTCTACGGTCAGAACTGACATCGTCGCCCCCATCTGGAAGTTCCTCCAAATCCATGTACTCGGATCCACCTGTATCCGTAGTGCTGCTCCCACTGCTTTGGCTATCCTTGGCATTGTCCCTGTCCTTGTACATCACCTCCTCATTGAATATCACATCCCGGCTCCTGATGATCTTCCTGTTCTTCTCATCCCAAAGGCGATACCCGAACTCATCAATGCCGTATCCAATGAATGTGCACTTCTGTGACTTAGCTTCTAGCTTGTCCCTGACATGGTCACTGATATGAACATAAGCCACGCAACCAAATACCCGCAAGTGTGAGAGATTTATCTTCTTTCCACTCCAAACCTCCTCTGGAATCCCAAAATCTAATGGAACTGATGGCCCGTGATTAATAAGGTATGCTGCCGTATGCACCGCATCCGCCCAAAATGTCTTAGGCAGACCTGCATGTAATCGCATGCTCCGCGCACGCTCTGTCAAGGTCCTGTTCATCCTCTCTGCAATGCCGTTCTGCTGCGGCGTCCCTGGAGTAGTCCTCTCTAAGCGAATCCCATTCGTAGCACAGAACCTCTTGAACTCCTCCAGCTCGTATTCTCCACCATTATCTGATCTCAAGCACTTCACCTTCAGATCTGTCTCGTTCTCGACCATGGCCTTCCACTTCTTGAAGATCTCGAACACCTCTGACTTGTGCTTCATGAAGTAAACCCACACCTTCCTCGAGTGATCGTCGATAAAGGTGACGTAGTATCTCGAACCGCCAAAAGAAGACTGATAATCATATTTTATTACAATTTTATACCCTCATTATCTATTTTACATGAATAAATATACCATTAATAATTATTGTTAGATTAGTTTGCACATAATTGAATGAAAATATAAATAAATATTATTAAATGTAAAAACCCCTCAAAAATCTCTCTTCTCTATTTTGTAGTATTTCAAGGTTCATTGTCCCCCAAGTATACTTTACCAAAGTCCCCTGCTACATAGTTCTGAAGTAGTTTCCTATTAGCAGTGGCGTGGAAAGAAGCTCCTGAGTCGATGACCCAAGAATCAGAATCGCTATCCATAGCAAGGATCAAGGCATCCTGCACGATATGAGCCTCCTGCTCACCCGCATCCTTCTTTGGTGCTTTACAGACCGAAGACATATGGCCCTCCTGGCCGCAGTTCCAACACTTCCCTTTGATAGACCTAACCTTCGAGTTCGGCCTCTTCTTCACTGATTTCGACCGATTCCTGTTCTGGTTCCCTTTCTTCTGGCTTCTGCCTCTCTGCTCGAAACTTAGGGCTGAACCTGAACCTTCTGATTCGGACGATTTCCTTCTAACCTCCTCGGATAGAATCATGCTAACAACCTCATTCAGCTTCAACTTCTCTTTCCCCGCCGAATTGCTGATTGCCGTCACACAACCTGCCCAACTATCCGGCAACTGCGATAGTAGTAGAAGGGCCTGCACTTCGTCATCGAACGTGATGTCCACGGAGATAAGTTGATCAACAATCGTGTTGAACTCGCTGAGGTGCATCGTGAAGGACCGTCCTTCTGCCATCTTGAGGTTGAAAAGAGTTTTGACTAGATGCACCTTGTTTGCTGCCGACGGTTGCTCGTACATCTTCGCGAGCGCTTCCATAAGCCCCACCGTCGTCTTCTCCTTCAGAATATTGTGGGCTACTGATTTGGCGAGCGACAACCGGATTTGCCCTAGAGCCTTCCTATCCAGTACCTCCCAATCACCATCTGACTCCGTCGTCTTCTTTCCCTTTTCCTTGCCCAGAAGCGGGCGATACAAGTCCTTCTGGTACAGATAGTCCTCCATCTGCGACTTCCAGTAGGCGAAATCCGATCCGTCGAACTTCTCAATCTTTGATTTGCTTTCCTCTGCCATGGCTTTCACACAAATTGCTGAACGAAGCTCTGATACCAGTTGTTGGGGATTCGAAACAATCAATCGAACCCTTGCCCTTCCGGACCTTGTGTTGAAAGTAGGAAAGTAGGAATAAACCACAAATAAAGATCTAACCTTGTAAAAACAGTAAAAGAGACGAACACACAGATTTAACGAGGTTCGGCAACGTGCCTACGTCCTCGGGAGCCACACCACACAATCTTTCTATTAATTGAAGAAGAAAATACAAGCTCTCAAACAAGGGGTAAATCTCTCTGAGATTCTCTCTCTCTTAGCAGCCAAAAAGCTCTCTTTTTGATGTTCTTTTCAAACCCTAGAAACGTTTGGGTATTTATAACAAACCCCAGCAGAACAGGATTCCTAGATAAAATAGGAAACAACGAATCTGCGTCGCGGGCGACCGCTTTGCCAAGGTCGGTCGACCGGTCAGAACGACGAAATCCTACAGGGTCTTGTGCACGATATCGGTCGACCGCAGCGACCACGCCGGTCGACCGGCCAGAGCGAAAACTTCTTCTCAGTCTCCTGCAGTGCACGCGGTCGACCGGCTCTGCCACTGCGGTCGACCGCACAGTCTTCTGACTGTTTTCTTCGTCTTTTCGATTGCAGCTTTGGGTCTTCACACTTAGACTAACAATCCACCTCCTCGATGCTGTAGAATGACCAACCGTGTTGTATGTTCTTCATGAGTATACTGAGGAACCAATATTTTTATAGTAAAGGTAGACACATGGCTTAATAGTGAAATGTGAAGCACCCACGAACAATTTGTCTCTTTCTTGAACATGCAATGAGCATGAATACATTTTGTCTCATTATTAACATATTTAAAAGAGGACTTCTTAGCTATAGATTAGTATATAAGAGCCATTCTAGCATTTTTGTGCTTTCAAATTGTTACCCTTCTCCAGAATTGCCTTATGCTACCATGCGGGAATCCGCGTCGAGTCACTTATGATGTCATCCATTAGCTACACATGCTCTCCTTAAGATTTTCATTTGCTCTCTAATTCTTGGATAGGCTCCAACGACTGTGAATTTAGAGTAGGAAGACTGCAAGTTGAATATAACATATGATAAATGCAAGTCACATGTAAAAAAATAAAAGTAACAATTAATTTGTAAATATGAAAACAACATTTAAATATCACATGCAAATGCTACAAATCACATACAAGAGGGAAATATCATAGTTTCCAGCATAACGACTGAAAGGAAGTTTCTAAAAACTTACCTAAACTCTGTTTATGTCCCCAGAAATATAATCATGAATATTAACTTAAGAATACAAAATCAAATTCCCATAATATTCAGGAAGTTGAGATAATATAGCACAAAGTTTGAAAAACTTGCATATGAATTGTGAGTTCGATAAGCAATTAAATAGATATGTGAGTAATAACAACTCAATTCTTGCTTTGCATGCATGGGCAGAATCAGGAAGAAAGAAGGAAGCTTTACAGTTGGCAAAAGTGTTCGCAACCAAACCAATACCTCGCTGCAACAGTTAAGAAACTTGGGATTTTTCTGTATGTTGTAAATATAACTTTTGGTGGTGTGTTTTCTGTTGCTTAATTGATCTATAGAAAATTTAATTTCTTTTCTCTATATGTATGGCCGGCTCTGGTTCTCCTCTATATCCATGTCAACGATGAATGACGGCAAGGCCCTCTCTTCATCTTCATGGATGTTTGGGAGAAGAAGGTTATACATCAATAGTTAAGAGGAATTAAGTTTTCTATCTATCAATTGATGGATACAGTTCGTATCAATATTTTGTAAAAATACTTTTGTTTATTTTAATGAACAGGGTCCAACCCTTGTTTTTCAGTCAAAAAAAAAAAAAAGATATGTGAGTAATAAGCCTTATACTCTTTTTTTAGGCAACTCATTTCTAGTCTATTAGATCAAAATTTTTGTACTTCTTCTCTATAATCTTCTCTTGAGAAGGGAATTATAAGATCCATGGTGAAGTAAAAATAAAAAAAAGATTGCATATGTATCTTACAAAAAACTTGCGACATGAATTGTGCAGAGCTTTTCTTCACCACCACAGACTTTAAGCCGACCTCTTTCGTTGCTTATTTGGTTGTAGAACATGATTTCACCATAGATTAGGGTAAGTTTCGTAAAAAAATCTAAAGTTTTATCACTAAAATTGGTTTAGAATTAAGTTTTTTGATTTTTTTGTAACATACTTTTGAGAAGCAGAGGGGTAGGACTTTCAACATTAAAGTTCAGAAAGACCATATTTTTTTAGAGATGACCTATCTTCTTCTCAAAAAGACTAAATTTTATCAAAAGATTTAATTTTTTTGAGAGATATATGGTCGAGGAATCAGAATTTTCCCCCTCTTTTAGTTTCACAAAGAAGAAGAAGAATGGAAGCTCAACATTGGAAGATATTTTGGGGAGTTTTTTTAAAGGTTTGTATAGTTGCTTGGGTTAGAGGTGTTTCGGCATGGGTTCTTAGGTCCAAATACTAAAATGGGTTTGACTTTCAACCAGGGTAGAGAGTGCTTAACTTTTTCCAATTTGCTTCTTATACGCTGTTTTCCTAAAAAAAATTATGAGTTTCTTATTTTCTTAGGTTTTCCTACAAAAGAGTTTTTTATGTTTGGTTTGCAGCAACACTGTGTACACGAAATAAGTTTTCATCATTTTTGCTATTTGTTTCACAAAACGAAAGTGGAAAACTATTACCTATTACTTCAATCCCCTATTTATTCCCTCAAGAAAACTCAAGTCACTCAAACAATATTTTAATCCTTAACTAATAGTTTTCCACTCTATTTCCAAGCTTTGAGCTCGGAAAATGGGTTTTCTGACAATTGTGACGTGGCACAAGGTTTCACTATCCTTTTCCCTGTTTGGTTGTATGTTTTTACCATGTAAAAGGATGTAAAGTGTAAAAAAGTGGGTCCCAATGTCATCTTTTATCACTTTCAATTGTTTGTTTGTAGTTGTGAAAATAGTGTAAAGTGATTTCATGAAAAAAAGACATGAGTTTAGGAGAAAGCTAACATTGAAGTTAGGAAAAAATAATAAAAAATAATTCCAACCAATATGATCATTTGAGTAGGGACCACTTTTTACACTTTCCAAACAAACAATTAAAGTTTCATTTTGCAAACCAAACAAGTGTTTTATGATTCCAATGGAATCAAAAACAAACAAAGAAAAATATAAAAGTGAAATTGATGAGGTGGACAACAACTTTCCAAGTTGTGTCATAAATACACAACTTTACCAACAACAACCAAACAGCCCCTAAACTATTTTGTGAATGAAACTCAAGAAAAAAAAAACTTCCAACACTTTAAAGCTTATGTGAAGAGTATGTCAGTTTCCAAAAACCTCATTTCCCACTTTTATTTACGAAACAAACAGACCCTAATACCATTACAGGAAGTGTTTTGCATGTCGGCCTCATTGCCCAATTTAGTACTACTCATATACGCTTCTCCTTTTCCTTTCTTACTTCTTCTTCTTTGTGTTCTTTGTTTGAATATATAAGGAGAACCATGGCTGGAAAAGAATTGAATAGAGAGTTTATGAATACTGAATCATGTGATTAATATTTAAATACCTTAATTTAATAAAAAAAAAGTTTGGTTTAAAACTTGATAAAGGACTCTTTAAGTTTATCAAAAGTAGTATAGAACTTAAATTAATAAATGTAAATCTTTCAAAAACATAAAATCATGTATGTAATATAATGGCTGAAATTCTAAATAAATATTTAATAATCAAATGAATCGTATACACATGTAGTTAAGTTTTATCGTTTATAAACCTATTATTAAAAGCTATTTATTTATTGTTAAATGAACTACTGAATTGTATATAACCGAACAGCTAGACAAAAAAATGAAAAAAAAGAAGAAGCATTGTTTTACTCCCTTTTTAACGTAGACAAGTACTGCATGATGGTGTTCTACCAGAAAAATAAATAATCGCAATCAGCCGTGAAATTGCATGACTTACTTTCTAAGGAAAAAGAAATATAGATTAGAACCGGGCAGGAAAAGAAGAAGAAGAATTCGAAGAAGCACTCAAAGCAAATTTTGTACGTATGATTATAGGTAGAAAAATGAATAGAACAATATAGGATATATATGTCGTACTATGGCCATATATAGGTAAAAGGTGAACTGAAATAAGCCTACATTCAAATTCCTTTACTAAGCATATCTTCAAATTTTAGAATTAAGATGATTATCTTTTTACTAAGCATTGCTTCATAACTTAGAATTAAGATTAAGATGACCACACTAGTAAAAAACTGGGTATTGGCAACGAGGTATTGGCGACGGAAACAACCGCGTCACCAGTACCCCGTCACCAATACGTGTTGGCTACAGATTTGATCCGTCGTCAATGTGCTCTCGTCGCCCATAAAGTATTGACGACGGATCGAATCCGTTGCCAATGTTTCCCATCGCCATGGTTATGGGCAACGGGAAAACATTAGCGATGGAACAAATCCGTCGCCAATGGATCAAATCTGTCGGCAATGCAAACATTGGCGACAGGGTTGTTTCCGTCGCCAATGTTTGTATTGGCGACAGATTTCAAATCCGTCGCCAAATACCCCATCCCCATAACGTATTGACGACGGATCGAATCCGTCGTCAATGTTTCTCGTCGCCCATGGTTATGGGTGACAGGAAAACATTGGCGACAGATTAAAACCGTCGCCAAAAAGTATTGGCGACAGATTTGATCAATCGCCAATACTTATTGGTGACGAATCGAATCTATCGTCAATACTAATGTGCCCTGATTGATTATCTCATTGTTAATGAGTGCCCCCCCATAAAAATTAAGAATTATTTTAATATTAGTCCCTAAAATCTATAATATTTTAAAAGTAGTCTAACATTTATGTAAATTGCTAACACATCTAGGGACGTAAATGAACCAAATAATTAACAAATAGTTTGATAATAGTTTGATAATTTATCACATGTTATTATTTGTATTATTGCATATATGATGTCATATTTGTGAGTTTTTGGCTTCATCTTTGATTAGTTTAGAGAAAATGATGAGTGTAGAGGAGTAAAATTGTGACGTTCCAGGGTTCACACAAGGCTGCAGTTCAATGTGAAACCCGGATTGTCAAACCTGTCATGCACCAACACAGTGCATTAACACGTTTTATAATATCAAGAGGAGAGTTTAATAGGCACAATAAAGGAGGTCGCAAATATATATACATAACATAACGTATCACATAGTATTCATGCAAATACTTTTAATCAAAGTAAGGTAGTTAAAAAAAATTCGTAATTTCCGAGTTATGCGTATTACGTCCATACTCATTCTAGGAAATCCTAGCGGATTTTATACAAGAATCCTAGGAAACTCTAACCTAGATCCACGATTAGACACAGGATGATCCTAAGGATGCTGGAACTAGAGCTCTGATACCAACTGTGACGCCCCAGGGTTCACACAAGGCTACAGTCCAAGGTGAAACCCGGATTGTCAAACCTGTTTTCACCCACATAGTGTATTAATACGTTTCACCAATCACAGTAATATCCTCTAATGGAATCAATAAAAAGTAAAGGTACAAAACAGACAAAATGAGGAAGTAAAAATAATAGACATGATATAGAAGGAGATATCTCATAAATAAAAGAATCATGTCTCAACCGAAGTACATCTGATATCTGAAATAATAAAATGTCTCAACATGAATCAACTAAATCTCATACTAAGGCACTCTGCATTTATAAAGTGAATACAACTCTAAAGTCTGAACAATGAACGTAACTATACAGTGGTGCTTCAGCTATTAAGACTGTGCGACGACGACTATACTAGAACTTCATAATCCTGCGGCTCTCTGAAACTCTAAGCTGCCTGAAAGAGATAATTTAAATAAAAAGAATAACAACAAGAGTGTCAGAGCGCTACAACAAGATCACCTCCATCCACCTTCAGGGAAAGGGCTGCTAGATGAAGTGGGGGCTCTACCTATTAAGCATAATCTACCTACAATCATTTTTCTCGTATCTAATAGAATTAATATTTAGATACCTACAAACGAGACATAGTACGTCGAGCGAAATAATCCAAACAAGGAAACCCTCATGTATATACCATATGTCTCAAGTTGTAGATACCTAAATATTAACACCAAACTAAAGATAAACAATCTAAAGAAACCAATAATTAGAAACCCACAATACGAGACTGGTACGTCAAGCGAAATAATCCAAATAAGGAAACCCTCATGTATATGCCATATGTCTCAAGTTGTGAATCACTAATCATTGACCCTAACTAAGAAGTAAAAGAGAAGCAATACATGATAGTAGACTACAACTCCAAACCTCAAACATGATGAGCAAATGTTACAATTTCGGACTACCCTCGGGTAGTGACGCAGTCATAAGGAAAATATCATCCAAAATAAACATCTCCATAGATCATGCCATGTATGCCAAAAGTATCTGAATTGTACCCTACTCTCGGGTAATCTAACATGGGAGCAAAACTACATCTGTGTATGTATATATATATCTCTACATGAAATAACGATACTCTTGTAAGGTATATCACACTATCATCTGGAAATAACATCCTTACTCAATCGTTCTACGGCAATAGGTATGTCTCTCTATTCGGGATGATGTATCCAAATGATCGTACAACGAAGCATAGACATATCGGCCTAATCCGGAAAACCCTGATCATCTTCGAGTATTAGTACAGCCACGGTCTCATTATGGGAAAATGCCCAATACTCCTAGTGTGGTACAGTCGCGGTCTTATTACGGGCAAACATCCATCACCGAGCATCCACAACTAATGAATTATGCATTATCATGTGTTATACCAACACTATCAACTCTAAACATGTGATACGACTCAAACAAAACATGTATTCAACACCCGCACACGTATCTCGATGTGTGAATCCACAACTCGTGTTCACGACTACCTCGTGTGTAAAATAATCAACAAGCAGCATATTACAATGCATGTATATCTTTTATTTCAAGCTAATCGGACAACACTTATCATAATCCCCTTCGGGATACTCATATGTGTGCTACGACACTATACGTGTGTACTCAAGGCTGTATGTGTATCATCATGCAGCTCACACCTCACGATTGCATCCAAAATGCAAGCAGAAAACATTCAGGAAACTCAAAAGAGGCAGACCGGTCGACCAAACTCGGAACGTACACAAATAGAGATTTGCCGGTCGATCGCCCCTAGGGCGCCTGTCGACCAGCCAGAGAAAAAAAAATGCTTTCTCAAGTTTTTAGGTTTTGTTGATTTATAATATCATAACTTGTTCAAAAACAAAACTTTCTTATCACGAAACATATAACAACACTTAAGGTTTGATAATTACTTACAAAAATTATCTTGAACATGATTCAAACTCTTGGGTTAATCTAATTAGGGTTTAACAACCTAATTAACAAAATTCCTTGATTAGAACATGATTTCTTAATATGTTTAACATATGCTTGCTTGTAAAAACTCATAGATCAGATATAATTTGATTTAAATTCGCTCATATTTCTTATGTTTCACAAACCTAGGTTTTAAGCATCTCTAATCAATATGTAATCTTAATTAAACATCAAATTAGGGTTTAAACATGATTAACAAGTTAAAAATAAAAATTTAAATAACCCTAATGATCATGATCATGTTACTAATATAAACAACAAGAAAACAAAATAGATCTCACATTTGTTTAAGATTTAACATAAAAAATCTCATCTTTTTCACATCGGCTTAAGCTTAAACATGTAAAACATTGATTTAAACATCTTAAATCATTTATTAACTAAGGGTGTACGTTTGGGTGAAGATGATTTTGCCTTAAAATCATGTGCAAGCATCTGAAATAACAGCAAGCAATCCACAAGTGCAAACAACCCGTTTTCTCTTGCCACACGTCGATGATCTCGCCCTCGTGTCGGTATTGTACTTCACAAAGCTCTCAAAATTCATAAGAAAATCGGCTTAAGCTTAAACATGTAAAACATTGATTTAAACATCTTAAATCATTTATTAACTAAGGGTGTACGTTTGGGTGAAGATGATTTTGCCTTAAAATCATGTGCAAGCATCTGAAATAACAGCAAGCAATCCACAAGTGCAAACAACCCGTTTTCTCTTGCCACACGTCGATGATCTCGCCCTCGTGTCGGTATTGTACTTCACAAAGCTCTCAAAATTCATAAGAAAAATATCTAGGGTTTTTAAAGAGAGAGGGTGGCTGTTAGGGTTCGGAGATATAATAAAAAAATAGAAATTTTCATGAAAAACATAGGTATTTATAGAGGCAAACCCGAAAAACCCGTTTGATCCGAACCAGGAAACCTAGTCTAATTGGAAAACTTACCTTTGGTAATTTGGCTGTAACTTTCACATCCGACTTTAGAATAAGGTGATTTAAGATTTTTTAGAAATCTGTTGAAGAGACCTACAACTTTAGTCTTTTGAGTTATTCTAGATTCTAACTGTATCATTGTGTAAAATATAGAAACTCTTAACTAGTTATTTTTCCCAAATTTCTCTTTGTGCATGTTTTGTGTATTTGCACTCATATATTCAAAAATATACATTGAATTGATCTCAAATCAATTCTTATCATACTCAAACATAAAAATATGTTACTTTTTAGCATATAACATATTTATTATTATTTATCATGAAAATTTTCAAATTTACAGGGTTTTACATTCTTCTCTCCTTAAAAGAATTTTGCCCCCGAAATTCCGCAATTGTATCTTAGAGATTAATAACACGAGAGAAACACTAAGAGAGGATAATCCAGATAAGGAAACCTTCCTGTACACATCTCGTACCATTAATCCCCAGATTCAAAACATGAGCAACTTTTAAACTTAACACTCTAAAATACGTGCACTCTCTCTTAACCCCTAATTAAACGGAACTAATACGTCGGGCAAAAAATCCAAACAAGAAACTCCCATATATATACCATATGCGCCGAATGATTAAGAGTAGCGTTAAATATAAATGTGACTGAACAACATATATAACCATAACTACCAATGTATATAAGCACATATAAATATCAACATCTTACATGCGCAAACAGGTGTGGGTAGTCACGACGTACATCCTTCTCGCACTCCCAAGAAATCTCTTCGGCTCCATGCCAGCTCCATTAAACTTTCATTAATGGAATGATTTTATTTCTAATCTTTTTATTCTCTCTAGCAATAATGCATACCGGAATCTCTACGGTAGTCAAACATCCTGGATCTCAATCTCTGGTACATCAATCATCCTCTGCTGCTCCTCATCGCGCACATGCTTCTTAAGCATCGAAATATGAAAGACATAGTGTACACTCGATATCCATGCTGGAAACTTCAATTTATAGGAAACAGCTCCAATACACTCAATAATCCTGAACGGACCAACATATCTCGGAGCAAGCTTCCCTGTCTACCAAATCGTTGAACGCCCTTCATCGGTGATACTTTCAACATAACTAAGTCTCCGATCTAGAACTCTGGTAGTCGTCTCCACTGATCTACATAACTCTTTTGCCGACTCTGTGCTGTAAGAATGTATTCTCTAATCAATGTCTCCTTCGCTACGGTCTGCCTAATTATCTCCGGCCCAAGCAATAGGCTATCCTCTGGCTCTGTCCAATATATAGGTGATCTGCAAGGCCTCCCGTACAATGCTTCATACGGTGCTATCCTAATAGTAACTTGATAACTATTATTATATGCAAATTCAATCAATGGGATGTGGTCCTCCTAGCTACCTTGAAAAACTATCACACATGATCACAGCATATCCTCTAACACCTGATTCACCCTCTCTGTCTGACCATCAGTCTGGGGGTGGAAAACACTACTAAATGACAACTAGATACCAAAAGTATCCTGAAAACTCCTCCAGAAATAGGATGTGAAGACTGAGCCTCGATCTGATACGATCGTCTCTGGGACTCTATGCAATCAAACGATCTCTCGGATGAAAATCCTCGCATATGTATCTGCCATATAAGTCATCCTCACAGGTAAGAAATGTGATGACTTCGTCAACCGGTCTACTATCATCCAAATAGAATCATTTCCTTTCTTTGTTTTAGGCAACCCTACAATAAAATCCATGGAAATATCTACCCACTTTCACTCGAGAATGAGTAAAGGCTGTAGGGTCCCTGCAAGCCTCTAATGTTCTGCCTTAACTTACTGGTAGGTAAAATACTTAGCCACATACTCTGCAATCTCTCTACGCATGCCGCTCCACCAGAAATATCTCTTTAGGTCTTTATACATTTTTGTCGTGCCTGGATACACTGTATACCTGCTATGTTGCCCCTCATCAAATAGATCTCTCTTAAGTTGTGGATTGTTCGGCATAACTAATCGACCTTTCATCCGAAGGCCTCCATCTGCTCTAATAGTCCAATCAACCTTGGGTTCCTTGGAAATATTCCCCTTACAGATTTGAATCCAAGAGTCTCTTAGCTAAGCTCCGATCACTCTATCTCTCCAAGATAGCTGTACTGATAAAGCTCCTAAGAAAGTACTGCTCCCCCAATCTCTAGCCTGAAATCATAGTGGCTGAGGGTATAAAGATCTCGATGTAATGAACACCTCAAAGCTGCAAGCCCGCGACGTCGTTTCTTGCTCAATGCATCTGCTACCACGTTCACCTTTCCCGGATGGTACTATATAGCGAACTCGTAATCCTTAATAAACTCTACCCATCGCTGCTACCTCTGGTTGAGTTTTTTTTGTATTTTAAGCTCTGGTAATCTGTGAATAACTCAAGCTACACTCCATACAAATAATGCCTCTACGCCTTCAGTACAAAAACCACTGCGGCTAGATCCAAGTCGTGCGTGGAATAATTCTGTTCATGAGTTCTCAGCTACCTTGAAATATAGGCCACAACTCTCTGGGTCGGCATCACAACACCTTCTAGGCCTGCTAATTATGCATCCGTGTAGACGATAAATATTTTATCACTACTTGGAATAACCATTACTGATGCTGTATCTAATTTTGCTTTTAGAGTCTTAAAGACTCCCTGGCACTCTGTGCCCCTAAACAAACTGTACACCCTTATGCGTAAGGTGTGTAAGTAATGTTGCAATCTTTTAGAAGTCTTGAATGAACTTCCTATAATAGCCGACCAAACCTAAAAAATTACGAATCTCTATAACTATCTTCGGTAGGTCCCAATCAAGTACTGCTTTCACTTTAGCTGGATCCACTATAATGCCCTCATTGCTGATAATATGACCAAAAATGTGACCTCAGAACTGATGCTCCCGTAAAGTTTGTAATGCCAAACGAAGACGCTGCTCGTGCTCTACCTCTAACCTCGAATAGATAAGGATGTATTCGATAAAATAACCACAAACTGGTCCAAATGACGGAAAACATGGTTCACCAAACCCATGAATACCCCGGGTGCATTGGTCAGCCCAAATGGCACGACAAGAAACTCGAAAGACCCATATCGAGTCAGAAAGGCGGTTTTGGGAATATCCATTCCTCACACTCGCAACTAAAAATAACACGAATGAAGATCAATCTTCGAGAAATACTACGCTCCCCACAGCTAGTCAAACAAGTCATAAATCCTTGATAGTGGATACCTGATTCGGGAAGTAACCTTGTTCAACTCACGATAATCTATATATAATTGCATGCTACTATCCTTCTTCTCCACGAAGAGGACCGGTGCTCCCATGAAAATGACTACGATAAATAAAGCCCTAAGTTAACAACTCATCTAACTGAGTCTGTAGCTCCCTCATCTCAGCGAGTGCCATACGATAGCGTGCTCGGAATATCGATATGGTGCCTGCTATAACTCGATGTAGGAAAACAACCTCTCTCACTGAAGGAAATCTCGGTATATCCTAAAAGACATCCTAATACTCTGAGACGACTCCGGTCTCACTCAAATATGCACCCTGATCCCGTATCACCACCACCTCGACGTATGCCAAAAATGACTCCGTATTCTGGTTACCCTATGAGGTTGCTACTATCTATACAAACCTATTGAATGCTCACAAGCTGACTATCTTTGCAAAATAGTCTATACTAATATGGTAGGATGATAACCAATCCATATAAAAAATAACATCAAACATCAGACATTCGCAGGACGATTAAATCGACCACGGACTCAGACTCATCTAAACTTATGACACATCTCTTATAGAACTCTCTAAGAGAGACACATTTCCCAAAGGAGTAAAAACTAATAATAGAACGCCTAAAGGTTGCGCTACAAGCTGATGTCTAATAATGACATCATGATAGATAAAAGAATGCGAAGCTTCTAAATCAATAAGATTCAAGCTGGGAAGGAAATCACTAAGAAAGCTCCGCTCGCACCATGATCACGCGGTACGACTGCATAAACCTTGTCGGTGGCTGACGATTGCTACGCTGATGGTGGTGGAATATATGGGGCTATCTATCCCTTAGGAATCTCCTGGATGACATGAATCTGGCCTACTGGCCCCTCAATCCTCGAGACGGCTGGAGATGCCTCAAATCTTCTGCTACTTACCATAACCGCGGCCCTGAGACTGGTGATTTTGACCTCTATCATTCTGGCCTCCTGCTACTGTACTGTGATAATGATAACATGTACGCCGAATTCTGCGCTGCTGCGACGCTCTCGAATCATGTTGTAGGTTGTGCTCTCTTCTTATGCTGTCCTTGTTGCTGATGATAAAAATCCTTACCCCACTGCTAGGGCTCTCTAGATTCCAGAACAGATCTCTTGCCCTTATCATTATCACTATGCTGGTCATGATTCCATAATTAACTACAGGCATATCTCCCGATTTTAATTTGACTAGTTCTACTACTTGTCGAATAAGCAAAAAAAATTCCTAAATAAGTGGTATTCGCTACTCCGGTGAAAATCTGAAGTCGGTGCCATCCTCTGATGCTATCCTCTACACTGAATACATCTAACTTCGCTTTAGTACTGAGTCGATGTTAAGAAATTTTTATATATTTCTTCTATTTAAAGGCTACACATGAGTCTCGTGTGCCTTGAAACTATGGTGCTCTCAGTGTCTGATGTCTTTATTATTCTTACAGGGCCAAGCCTCCTGCTCTGTAGCTCTATCAATAGCTAGTGGTGGTGATGGTGAAATCTTTAGTATTGCCTCTTCAATAGGTACGACTGATATAACTGGTGGTGGAACCCCTGAAAATGTAATGTGGCTCGTTGCTCGCTCCTCGAGTTTTGCTAGTCTCTGCTTTTACGATCAGCGTTACGAGGTCAATCAGATACTGTGGAGCTAACTGCAATTCGGGCTCTGCTTGTCTAGCTCTCCGGGTACGAGTTTTATCTCGGTCGCATCATCGTACCGATATTTATAATATCAAGAGGAGAGTTTAATAGACACAGTAAAGGAGGTCGCAAATATATATACATAACATAACGTATCACATAGTATTCATGCAAATACTTTTAATCAAAGTAAGGTAGTTAAAAAAATTCGTAATTTTCAAGTTATGCGTATTACGTCCATACTCATTCTAAGAAATCCTAGCGGACTTTATACATGAATCCTAGAAAACTCTAACCTAGCTCCACGATTAGACACAGGATGATCCTAAGGATGCTTGAACTAGAGCTCTGATACCAACTGTGATGCCCCAGGATTCACACAAGGCTACAGTCCAAGGTGAAACCTGGATTGTCAAACCTGTTATCACCCACATAGTGTATTAATACGTGTCACCAATCACAATAATATCCTCTAGTGGAATCAATAAAAAGTGAAGGTACAAAACAGGCAAAATGAGGAAGTAAAAACAATAGATATGATATAGAAGGGGGGATCTCACAAATAAAAGAATCATGTCTCAATTGAAGTACATCTGATATCTAAAATAATAAAATGTCTCAACATGAATCAACTAAATCTCATACTAAGGCACACTACATTTAAAAAGTGAATACAACTCTAAAGTCTAAACAATGAACGTAACTATACGTGGAGCTTCAGCTATTAAGACTGTGCGACGACGACTATGCTAGAACTCCGTCATCCTGTGGCTCTCCGAAAGTCTGAGCTGCCTGAAAGAAATAATTTAAATAAAAAAATAACAACAAGAGAGTCAGTGCACTACAATAAAATTACCTCCATCCGTGCCCAGGGGAAGGGCTGCTAGATGAAGTGGAGGCTCTACCTATTAAACATAGTCTACCTAAAATCATTTTCCCCGTATCTAATGGAATTAATATTTAGACACCTACAAACGAGACGTAGTATGTCGAACAAAATAATTCAAACAAGGAAACTCTCATGTATATACCATATTTCTCAAGTTGTAGATACCTAAACATTAACACCAAACTAAAGATAAACAATCTAAAGAAACCAATAATTAGAAACCCACAATACGAGATTGGCACGTCAAGCAAAATAATCCAAATAAGGAAACCCTTATGTATATACCATATGTCTCAAGTTGTGAATCGCTAATCATTGATCCTAACTAAGAAGTAAAAGAGAAGCAATACATGAAAGTAGACTACAACTCCAGACCTCAAACATGATTAGCAAATATTACAATTTCGGACTACCCTCGGGTAGTGGCGCAATCATAAGGAAAATGTTATCCAAAATAAACATCTCCATAGATCATGCCATGTATGCCAAAAGTATCTGAATTGTACCCTACTCTTGGGTAATCTAACATGGGAGCAAAACTATATCTATGTATGTATATATATATCTCTACATGAAATAACAATACTCTTGTAAGGTTTAGCATACTATCATGTGGAAATAACATCCTTACTCAATCGTTCTGTGACAATAGGTATATCTCCATATTCCGGATGATGCATCCAGATGATTGTACAACGGAGCGTTGGCATATTAGCCTAATCCGAAAACCCCGATCATCTTTGAGTATTGGTACACTCACGGTCTCATTATGGGAAAACGCCCAATACTCCTGGTGTGGTACAGTCGTGGTCTCATTGCGAGAAAACGTCTATCACCGAGCATCCACAACTAATGAATTATGCATTATCATGTGTTATACCAACACTATCAACTCTAAACATGTGATACGACTCAAACAAAACGTGTATTCAACACCCGCACACGTATCTCGACGTACGGATCCACAGCTCATGTTCACGACTACCTCGTCTGTAAAATAATCAACATGCAGTATATTACAATGCATGTATATCTTTTATTTCAAGCTAATCTGACAACACTTGTCATAATCCCCTTTGGGATACTCATATGTGTGCTACGACACTATACGTGTGTACTCAAGGCTGTACGTGCTTCATCACGTGGCTCACACCTCGCGATCGCATCCAAAATGCAAGCAAACAACACTCAGAAAACTCAAAAGAGGCAGACCGGTCAACCGAATCAGGAACGTGTACAAATAGAGATTTGTCGGTCGATCGTCCCTAGGGCGCCGGTCGACCGACTAGAGAAAAAGTATGCTTTCTCAAGTTTTCAGGTTTTGTTGATTTATGATATCATAACTTGTTCAAAAATAAAACTTTCTTACCACGAAACATATAACTACACTTAAACTTTGATAATTACTTACAAAAATTATCTTGAACATGATTCAAACTCTTGGGTTAATCTATTTAGGGTTTAACAACCTAATTAACAAAATTCCTCGATTAGAACATGATTACTTAACATGTTTAACATATGCTTGCTTGTAAAATCTTATAGATCAGATATAATTTAATTTAAATTCGCTCATATTTCTTATGTTTCACAAACCTAGGTTTTAAGCATCTCTAATCAACATGTAATCTCAATTAAACATCAAATTAATACTTAAACATGATTAGAACATGATTTACAAGTTAAAAATAAAATTTTAAACAACCCTAATAATCATGATCATGTTACTAACATAAACAACAAGAAAACAAAATTGATCTCACATTGGTTTAAGATTTAACATCAAAAATCTCATCTTTTTCACGTCGGCTTAAGCTTAAACATGTAAAACTTTGATTTAAATATCTTAAATCATTTATTAACTAAGGTGCATGTTTGGATGAAGATGATCTTGCCTTAAAATCATGTGCGAGCCTCTGAAACAAACAACAAGCAATCCACAAGTGCAAACAATCCGTTCTCCCTTGCCACACGTCGATGATCTCGCCCTCGTGTCGGTATTATGCTTGACAAAGCTCTCAAAATTCATAAAAAAGATCTAAAGTTTTTGAGGAGAGAGAGTGTCTGCTAGGGTTCAGAGCTATAATAAAAAAAGAGGAATTTTTATGAAAAATATAGGTATTTATAGAGGCAAACCCGAAACAAACCCGTTTGACCCAAACCAGGAAACCTAGTCTGATTGGGAAACTTACCTTTGATATTTTGTCTGTAACTTTCTCATCCGACCTCAGATTAAGGTGCTTTAAGAATTGTTGGAAAGATGTTGTAGATACCTACAACTTTGGTCTTTTGAGTTATTCTAGATTCTAAATGCATCATTGTGTAAAACATAGAAACTCTTAACTGATTATTTTTCCCATATTTCTCTTCGTACATGTTTTGTGTATTTGCACTCATATATTCACAAATATACATTAATATGATCTCAAATCAATTCTTATCATAATCAAACATCAAAATATATTATTTTTTAGCATATAACATATTTATCATTATTTATCATGAAAATTTTCAAATTTACGGGGTTTTACAAAAATTGATTCCCGAAAGGTGGAGATTTGCATTAATAAGAACGGCTTATTAAAAATCAAGAAATCAAGTTACAATAGAAGCAAAGAGAATGCTCTTCTTGTTTAACGTGGGTTCTTCGGTAGCGATAGGACGCCTCCCTCGAATACTTGCGTCGAGTTTGCTTCCCTTGGACGATCCGATCAAAACTACGGTTGGGTTTCAGTACGCAGTAAAAGCTCTTGTGTGATTGAGTTCGATTACCCGAGCTTGATGAGTATCAAGGCCGAATTCTTAGAGAAGGTTAATATGCAAGAGTTTGAAAGAGCCAAGAGCTTCAAATCTGAGAGTTCAGATTGAGTCCACTTCAACAATCCAAGCTTTTTCTTAAGAATGTCCAACCAAACTCTCCAGATGCCCAGCCGCTCATGCCCACAAGACCAGCAGCAAAAAGTCTCTGATTTAAGAGTCTTAGAAATGCCAAACTTACAAACCTCAAAAAAGTGCTTTTCATGTTGCCAAAGGTGGCTTATAAATAGGCAAGGAAAGGTATGATCAATCCCTTGACTCGTGGGATGTGACCGCTCACAGGTAAGGAGCACCATACCCTCCCCTATAGCTGTGGGATGTGACCACTATAGGTGATGAGAGCCATGCTTTATCACTCAAGATGTGGGATGTGGGTAGGCCTACTCCCATAGGCAAGCAGTCGTTTGTACTGCTCAGGTGAGATTGATAGGCTTCAGGTGAGCTTGAGGGGTGTCTGAATGCTCAGGCGAGCTTAACGAATAGGCGGGGTCGGCTGGCAGACCCATCAAGCATTAGGCAAGCTTGAGTCTGTAGGCAGGCTTGGTTCGTGCTGGCGAGCTCCTTGTAGGCGAGCTTGACTCGTGTAAGTAAGCATAGCTTTCAGGTGAGCTCGACTCATGCGGGCGAGTTGAAAAATTAGGCGAGCTTGACTCGTGCGGGCGAGTCAAGCAATCAGGCGAGCTCGACTCATGCGGGTTATTCGAGAAATCAGGCGAGCTTGACTCATGCTGGCGAGTCAAATAAACAGGCGACCTTGACTTGTGGTGGTAAGTCAAACAAGCAGGCGAGATTGACTCGTGCAGGCGAGTCAAGCTATGTTGGTGAACTTTGGCTCATGCAGGTGAGCATAGCTTTCAGGCGAGTCAAGCTTGTAGGCGAGCTCTGCTTGGCCTCTTGAATGCACGTAAGCTTGACTTTGGCTGGCAAGCCAAGTTTGCAGCCGAGCTTTGCTTGGCCTTCTGAATGTAGGTGAGCTTGACTTGCCAGACATGCGAGCTTTGCTTGCTTTGAGCACGCAGGTGAACTCAAACAGACGAGATTGAGCCATCTTGTGTAAAGATAATTTTTATTGCCTACAAAACCCCATTCAAAGTTTTTAAACCTAACTAGGTTGAATGTGGTCTAAAATACTTTGAATGAAGAAGATCATTGTTCATTGGTTAGGGCGAATTTGACCCTATTGGTTGAGTTGATCCCTTTGGGCGAACTCTATGAAGTGCAAGCGAGGTCAAGTAACAGGTGAGCTCGTGCCTACAGGCGAACTGAGGTTTGCAGGCGAGCTTAGGCCTATAGGCAAGTTCAAGCTGTGCTGGTGAGCTCTAGACATCACCAGGCGAGCTTCGTGCTTGCAGGTGAGCTGGTGGTTGTGGGCGAGGACTAAGTCTGTGGCAGGTGAGCCATGTGCCCATGGGTGGGCTC